>NC_056748.1:368441451-368470370 GCF_019279795.1 Protopterus annectens | reverse complement strand
TAAACCATCAGTGTTAGTACCATTGTTACCAAACATCAACTTGAGTCCTAAGTTCCTAGTAAATAACTTAATGTCAACGATGATGTCTGTTAGATTACAGCAACTTGACGGTATAAAACCCAAGCCCTTTTGTAAAACAGAAGCCTCATTGTCACTCAAAACATAGTCTGAAAGATTAACAACTAATTCACTGGTCGCAATACCTTCTTCATGTTCTGTGTTGGGTCGTCGGTGCTCTTGCGTTTCACAGCTCTCCCTGTGGGAGACCAAGTTCTTTTTTCGTTGAACCTGTACGGTAGAGGAAAACACGGTTGGCCCTCGCCCATTCCGAAGATCTCATCTTCAGCCGGTGCAATAAAGGGTTCGATAGACAGCTGTTTCCTGCGTGTATCACCATTCTTCAATCCAGACGTGTAATCCATATGGGTTGGTGTAGATGCGACATTCTCAGCGTGTACTTGTGCTTCGACAACCACCCGTCGAGGTAAAGATATCACATTAGTGTCGTTTGGAAGTCCAGGTACGTTGGTAGAAGATGGAGCTACTGGTGAAGTGATGAACTACTTATAACTTATTAGTACTGTAACCAGTAGTACAACCAGACAATATTTAAACTGTGCCAATCATCTAAACACAATAACCATGAACATACATATGAATGACAGGGGCATGAATATTAAATAAACACTCCCTTGTGTTAGCTAATCATTGAACAAATGTACAGTGTGCACACTAAATATGCATGTAGGAGACATGAATATTCATATAACTGTACAAGTGGTGAATAACAAGTGTGCCAAAGGTCATGGATGGATGCAAACATATTTTGTAGAAAGAAAGCAACTGTCAAAATAGAACAATTGTCAAAATAGAATTAAATCTTCCATTTTAAAGCTCATTTAATATTAACACTTTCATTCAGACCAGGGTATGTTTCAGAATTAAGCAGTAATTGCCATTTAAGTTCTCTTAGTTCTAAATATAATTCTCAATCTACAAAAAAAAACAGTTAACTTGTTCTCATACTATGAAGTAAAATTTACTAAAAGAAGTACAAAAAATGCTATGTTTAGCAAGGGCATTATTTAAGTTATTTGCCCTGATGGCTCCTAGATGCTCCTTAATTCTATCTGAAAGTTTTCTTGTAGTTTTACCTACATAAAATGCTTTACAAGATGCACAAATACCTGTATGTACTACTGCTGTAGAATGGCAGAAGAAATATTTTGAAAACTTAATAGTATAATTACAATGTGTGAATGTGTATTGAGATCCTGTGAAAATGTTAGGGCATACCACACATTTATTACATGAATGCATCCCATTTTGAGAGTTGGAAGTAGAAGCAGAATTAATAAGAAAAGGTAAATCTCTGTTTTCTAAACTCATTCTTATGGTTTTGGTTCTTTTAAATGAAAAGGTAGGTGCAGTGCCAATAGCAGCCGACATAAATTGTGATTCAGTTAATAAATCCCAGTTATTCGTGATGACATTTTTAATTTGTGACATGTCCCTAGAGATGGGTAATGGGAAACTAAGGGTTCTGTTAATGTTACCAGGTTTAGAAGTATTGGGTATAAAACCATGTAGTAAAATTGGTAAATATTTAGTGTCTGTCATTAGAGATCTCGTTACATATATTGTTAATAAGAGATGGAGGGTAATTCCTTCGAAGAAACGTGTTTTAACAAAACAGCATTCTTTTGAAAGTCATAATCTTGACTGATAATTCTAGAGACGCAAATAAATTGACTTCTGACAAGGTTCCTTTTCATAAAAAATGGATGGGAGCTAGTAAAATCAAGCAGATTATTTTTATAGGTCTCTTTTCTATATATAGTGGAACATACTGTATTCGGAGGTAGTAAGTCTATCTGTGTATCTAAAAAGGAAATAGAAGAACCTATTCCAGACAAAATAAAGTTCAAAAAACCTAAACTGTCTCTCAAATCAGAAATAAAAATGTCTAAAGAAGATTGGTCACCCTTCCACGCAAAGAAAACATTGTCAATAAATCTTTTATAAATGTGTACTAGATTAAAGTTCTTCAAGGTATTTAATTTTTCTAATTCCCATGTGCTCATGACAATATTAGCAAAAGCAGGTGCTATCTTGGAACCCATAGCTATTCCCTTGGTTTGTTTGTATATATGTCCATTAAAGAAGAAAAAGTTATTATTCAGTACCATTTCAACTAAAATACATAATGTATTAATTTTTGAGAAGGTGGTGTATTTGTTAAGAAATAATCTGAAAAGTTGCATACCTTCTTTGTGAGGTATATTAGAGTATAACCCTTCAACATCCATAGTTACTAAAATACATTTAGATAATCCTTCTTTTTTGTGGAATAGTTACGTCTACCCATGAATCTCTTAAATAGTTGTTGGTCTTTTGTACTAAAGGGTTTAAAACTGCATCTAAGTATTCAGCAATTTTTTCCGTTTTGTTTTTTTTTGTTAGAAATGATGTGTCTAAACGGTGGATTAGAAGCATTCTTATGGATTTTGGGAATACCAAATAATCTCCCTAGATTAGGTGAGAGGACTGACAAAAACATGTAATCTTCTAAATTGATGGCATTAGTAATCTGTAGACTTTTCAAGGTCTTGTCAATATTGGTAAAGTGTGTGTCTACTGTCTGTATGTCTACTTGGGTGAAAAACTCATTATTATGTAGTGTAGTTTCCATTTTTTGAATATATTCTTCTTGCTCCATCAAGACTAATCCCGTACCATTGTCCGCTCCCATAATGCGTAGTGTTTTATCATTTGTTAACTGTAATAGCGCTTGTTTCTCTAACTCAGATAAATTAAACCATTTGTCAGTACTGTTTGATGCATATAATTTCCTAAAATCCCTTTCACATACTTTTAAAAAAGTCTGTATAGAGTTATTAAGAGTAGGGTTGTATGTACTCTTACTCGGTGGAGTAGGGACATGTCTAGGAATGTAGTTCTTAGAAGCATCAGATAAATCAGAATCTGCGCATTGATCTGAATAATTTTCATCATCAGTATTATCTGAAATATCCCTATTTTTGTTTCTTTAATTATGACAATCGGCATGTAAGAAACAGAGGTTTAATTTTCCAGCAAACAACTTAAGGTCAAGCATAAGATCAGGTACATGCGCCCTTTGCGCTGGAATGAAATTAAATCCATTTTTTAATACTTTTATATGTTAGTCAGGAAAGCAACTGTCAGTTAAATTGAAAATTGCTGTGTCCATTTGCTGTAAAACAGCTTCTAAATCAGTGTTAATTGAAGTAACATTTATGTTAGTGGCTGTGTGTGGTAGTGATACATTATTAGAAGTTGAAGTATTCAATAGCGTAACATTTGTATGGGCAGAAGTATGAGAGTGTACATCTGATTCTGCAATGACATGAGTTAAAGCTGCATTAAAATCAGCTATTTTATTTTTAATGTAGTCAGCAGTCTTAGGCTGAGAAGCAGTATTTAGTTCTTTGCAGAGCTCCTTGTGATGATTCTCGAACCTAGAGATTGATACCTTTGTGGTCTTTTGCTGGTCAACATATTCCTGGCTCTTCCTCTCCCTTTCCCTCTGAAAGCTAGATTCCCATCTGTCAGACCGGGCTGCTCTATGTCGTTGCTGGTGACAGTTGTTCGAAGACAAAAAAACACTACTAGCTGCACGAGGACTATGGAAAAGAGACTGGACTTGTGGCCGATATATATATATATATATATATACACACACATACATACACACACATACATATATATATATATATATATATATATACATACACACATACATACATATATATATATATTATAAATAAAAACTTTTTGCTCCAATAAAAACTATTAAAAACTACTAACATAAAAAATAAAACACCGAGACCGGACTGCGCTTTCATTCCTTTAATGCTGTCAGGAACTTCTTCAGAACTCATACTACTTGTTTACTACATTCAGTATAAATAGAGTGCTCACAGAAATAATTTAAATTAGTCATGATGTCATTCTCATTAACTAAACAATTACTACTTAAACAGAATAAAACAACCAATGGTATACTAACTTTTGTTGAATAGCCTGTAGAAAGCTGTATGTAATGAATAAGACCCAATAATGTTTAAACCAATGATGTCATGTCTAAGCTCCATGCAAGCCAATACCCTGTTAAAGCAAATACATATTCATACAGTAGAGAATTGCAAATAATATTCACAGTGACTACTACTTCCACCATTAAGATGAATCATTTGTTTGCCCAGCGTAAAGCACATTTTATATTTAAAGAGTCATTCAGACCTGGAAATGTTTCTGAGTTCAGCAGTAATTGCCATCTAAGTTCTTTTAGCTCCAATAATGTTTCACAGTCACCAAAAAATTGTCCCACTTGCTCTAAAATAATAAACTTAAAACCTGTAAAATTATTACATAGCATGGTGTGTTTTCCCAGTGCATTACTGCAGTCTGAATGTCTTATAGCTGACAAATGCTCCTTCACTCTGTCTGACAATCTTCTGATTGTTTTACCCACATAAAATGCCGTGCAGGAGTTGCAAATAGCAGCGTATACTACGAACGTCGAGTGACAGTCAAAATGTTTGTAGAATTTGACTGTCAGTTTACAATGTCTGAAAGTGTATTCATTCCCTGTTCGCATGTGTGGGCATATTATGCATTGCCCACAGGTGTAAATGCCTCTCGGTTCATCATTTGTTTGGGGTGGTTCCTTAAAATGTCCTTTGAAAAAGACAAGCCTTACTTCTACTTGGAACCACCCCAAACAAATGATGAACCGAGAGGCATTTACACCTGTGGGCAATGCACACACACACACACACACATAAGATCATAGGAGATTACTATGCAATCAAACCAGTGGTCATTTCAAGCCTAGCCATGTATACATACGTATATGTGTGTATACATATATATATATATATATATATATATATATATATATATATATATATATATAAATATATCCAAAAACAGCAAGGTAGACCACCAGAAAAAACTGTAGCAAATGAATGTTCAAGCCACAAACAGATGTAAACAAATAGATAAACTTCAGCGAAACTTTAATAAAACAACGGAAATAAAACATACAAAAGATGAGCACTCCTGGTCCAGGAAATAACCGTTCTTCAGATCTAAGTCTCATAATGATGGCTTCAATTTTTAAAGGGCAAATAGCCCATCAAAAAGATAGTCTAGGCAGACACCCCCAGGGGCCGGCTTCAATGAATAATTAAAATCCAAGCCTAAAAACCTATAGACAACACACAAGTCAGTCAATATTATCTTCTAAGTGGACGCCCCTTAAGGGCCAGCTTCAATTGATAAGATTTCAATCCAGGAGATCTATATGCTTACATCATTCCAATCCACCGGATTTCAGATAATTCAATTCTGTTATTCAGATATCCATCTCTAAGATTATCCAAAACAACTTGTAAAACTACAACAAAACTTGTGGCCAGTATTCTCCTTTAGGTATTTTTCTAGCAGATTCTTCAAGTCACCTAGATGAATGTCACTTATGTTTTGACATACTCTCTTTAAACTGTCTGGTTGCCTTACCCACAAACTTTGTCACATAGCTCATAAATGGCTAAATATACAACGTTCCTAGTTGTACAGTCTGCATAAAAGTTTGGGGCATAACATATTTCAGACTGGATGTATGAACTCTAACTTTAGAAATATATCTGCAATTACTACAATGTCTACAAGCATATGTACCAATTCTGTTGGATATCGCTCCCTTTGGCATCACTGGCTTATGGCACAAAATCTGCTTCAAATTCCGACTGTTCTTATAAGTAAACTGTGGCTTGTTTCCAACTATTTTCTTCACTCCTTCGTCCGCTAACAAAATTTTCCAGTTCTTCCTAATGATTTCACAAATATATCTTGTGTCCCCATGCTAGTTAAAGTAAGTCTCTGCTAATAATTTTCTTTCCTTTGTTTCACAATCTCAATTTCTGGTTGTGACCCATCATCTCTGTACAAATATGGCTTTGCCTGCTGTCCACAATTAATTTGCACAAATCGCTTAGCTTCTTCTCTTTCTTTCTTCCGATATCCCCTTTTGTTAAAGCACTGTGCCATCTCTCCGCTTGCTATTGTGAAGTCTTCCTCCTTAGTATATAATCTTGAACATCTCAGGAATTGACCTTTTAGAATGTTCTTATAGACATAATCTGGATACATAATATTTATTGTAAGGTAGTTGTTTTCCAACAATCCTTTTTATACATGCGTGTATTAATAATTCCATCTTCATCCATTACTAGCTCTACATCCAGAAAATCCATTTTCTAATCAGAGTATTTTTTGGTGAAAACTCATAGTTGGTTGTACTCTCCATATATTCATGAAAGGATTGTAGCTGTAGAGCTGTACCTCTCCAAAGGATAAATAAGTCATCTACAAAACGCTTATAAAATTTGACATATTCAGAAAATGGAGCATTATGAAGAATGTGTCTTTCTTCTCACTCTGCCATAATTAGAAGTTATGTACCTACCATAACGTTCCATGTTAGTTGTCTTCTCTCGCCTTCTTTCTTGCTGGATGGGTTCGGAGCCGATCCTCGGCTCCGACTCGGCACTTGCTTTAGCTCGAGAACTCCTTTTACCAGCTCGAGGCAACCCTATATCCCATGATGCAAGGCGGAACTACCTCAGATCTCGTTTGGCAGCTAACTGACCCTGCTAAAGACTATCCTAAAATAATTAGGAACCATGGTTCCTAAAAGAAGTCCTCATAACAATGCTCCAGAGGAAGCAATCTAATAGGAACTCTCCAAGATCTGTCCAGGCCAGGGGGAAGGAGGGAGGGACGCAAGAAAGAAGGCGAGAGAAGACAACTAACATGGAACGTTATGGTAGGTACATAACTTCTAAATGTTAAGTTGTCAATCTCGCCTTCATTCTTGCTGGATGGGACCGGCCCCTAGCACCTGTATCCCCGGTGGCTCAATGGAACAGACTCTTGAGAACTGTGGAACCAAAACTGGCCCTATCTCTGGAGGCCAAATCCAACTTGTAATGAGACACAAAGGTATGAGGCGTGGCCCAAGTAGCTGCTGCACAAATAGTGTCAATGGGAAGTCTATCCTGAAAAGCTATAGAAGTGGATAGACTCCTGGTCGAATGTGCTTTTGGCTTAGAAGATAGTTGTTTGCCCCTTAGAGAGTACACATAGGAAATGGTGGAAGTCAACCATCTAGATAAGGTCACTTTAGAAACTGGAAGACCTAACCTATTTTCTGCATAGGAGACAAACAATTGGTCTGATTTTCTAATTTGTTTAGTCCTATGCAAGTAGTACCTGAGCTGACGATGAACATCCAAAAAATGCAGCTTCTGTTCAGCTCTGTCAGAATAGTTAGGAAAGAAAACTGGTAGATCAATAGATTGGTTAATATTGGTTTGAGATACAACCTTGGGAAGAAAGGAAGGGTTAGTTCTAAGCGAAACCCTATCCTTATGAAAAACCAGATAAGGAGAACGAATACAGAGGGCCTGAATCTCAGAAACTCTTCTTGCAGAAGTAACAGCCAGCAAAAATATAGTTTTCCACGTCAATAACTTTAAAGAACACGTAGCAGACGGTTCGAAAGGAGGTAGAATTAGGGATGCCAACATTAAGTTTAGATCCCATTGCGGAGGAGGATGTTTCACAGGCGGTTTTAGGAGAAAAACTCCTCTTAAAAAGGCCTTGCATAACCTATGAGACATGATGTTATTGTCATGCAAGCCAACATGAAACTTGGAAATAGCAGCCAGTTGTACTTTGACTGTAGATGACGAAGATCCGGAATGAAAAACCTCCGCCAGGAAATCCAAAACAGAATGTACAGGAGCGGTAAAAGGATCAATATTTCTGGCGTTTGCCCAAATCGAAAAACGTCGCCACTTGCTAGCATAAATAGTTCTAGTGGACGACTTTAAGACACTAAAATGTCTCTGACTGAGTCAGAAATCATTGGTAGCCTGGCTAGGGAAGGAAGTGGAGCAACCAAGCAGTGAGGTTGAGAGAATGAATGGCCCGGTGCTGCTGACCCGACTGGTGGATCAAAAGATCCGGAACTGGGTCCAGATGCCAGGGCTGCACCAGAAGATGATGATGTAGAGACGGAAACCAAATTTGTCGAGGCCAATATGGAGCAATGAGGATCAATTTGGCTCTCAAAACGGTGGCTTTCTGAATGACTTGTGGAATCAATGGAAAGGGAGGAAAAGCATAAAGAAGTCCCCGAGGCCAATCCTGGGTTAGAGAGTCTCTCAAGGGTTGGCCTGGAAGGGGAAAAAGTGTGAAGTAATCTGGGCACTTGCTGTTTTGAGGGGTAGCGAAAAGATCGCAACAAGGGTGCCCCACTTCAGAAAAATCTGATCCACTACAGATTGATTGAGAGACCACTCGTGAGGCATCAGAATAGATCTGCTTAGCCTGTCCGCCAATAGGTTGGACCTGCCGGGGATGTGCGTTGCTATCAGAAACCGCTGAGAAGAGATCGCCCATTGCCAAAGTCTGAGAGCTTCTCGACATAAGGGATAGGACCTGGTTCCGCCCTGTTTGTTGATGTAGCAGACCACGGACATGTTGTCTGTCTGTACTGCAATAGTCCCCGTGGGAAGAAAGTCGTCGAGGGCTTGCAACGTTAAAAGCACTGCTCTCATCTCCAGGACATTTATGTGCAGGTGGTATTCTATGGGTTGCCACGTCCCGTGGACCATCCTGCCCTGATAATGCCCCCCCCACCCGATCAGAGAGGCATCCGTAGTGACTGTGGCAACTGGAGGAGGGGGAACAAAGGGTCGGCCCTGATGAAGAAGAGGGGAAGATATCCACCATAAGATGAGCCCTGCGACTGTGTTACCAAGATTTCGTGTCTCATGGGCAGATCGTGGTACGACCACTGCGTGAATAACATCCACTGCAGGAGACGCATGTGGAAGCAAGCCAGTGGAAGAAGAACAATGGCCGCAGCCATTAGGCCTAGAACTTTCAAGACAAACCTGGCTTTGATCTTGTTGCTTAGTAACAGAAGCTGAACAAATTTCTGGATGTCCAGAATCCTTTGATCTGTTAGCCTGGCTAACATTTTGACGGTATTTAACTCTGCCTATAAAGGTGATAGATTGGCAAGGCAGCAGAGAGATTTTTCAAATTTACCGAAATTCCTAGTCTCTTGCAAAGCTGTAGGGTGTAGTCTCTGGACCGAAGAAGCTGATGCTTGGAGGTGGCGGAGAGGAGCCAGTCGTCCAAATAAGGAAACACCTGGAATCCTCGGCGTCTCAGGTGAGCTGTGACCACTGCCATGCATTTGGTGAACACTCTGGGGCTGAAGTAAGGCCAAAGGGCAGTGCTCTGAATTGGTAATGACTGGCTCCCAGCCGAAGCGGAGAAACCTTCTGGAGCGCCTGTGAATCTTTATGTGATAGTACGCATCTTGAAGGTCTATAGAGCACATCCAGTTGTCCTTGCCCAGAAAGGGCAGAATGGATTGCAGCGTGACCATCCGAATCTTGCCTTTTGACAGACTTGTTTAGTCTGCTTAGGTCTAGTATTGGTCTCCAATCTCCGTCCTTTTGGGGACCAAAAGAATCTTGAGTAGAAGCCGGATCCTACTTGGTCTGCCGGCACTGTCTGGATGGCTCTTTTTTCCAGGAGTTTTGAAACTTCCTGTCTTGCCAAATCCCTTTGACCGGGTGAGATGTCTGGAAGGGATTGTAGAGGTCGGGAAACCTTCGAAGGGATTTTGTAACCCTCGGATATGATCGACTGTACCCACTTCTCTTGGGATAGGGATTGCCAGGCTACTGGGTACAGCGAAATTCTTCGCCCGACTGCCTCCAAGGGTGGACAGTCGGGCAACACCTCAGGGATGCTGAAAGGGCTTCTCAGGAAGAGACTCCCTCTTGCCCTGGTTCTGAGGACCCCCCCCTGCCTCTAGGGCGTCTATTATTGTTACCCCTCTGCCTCTGGGGTAAAATGATCACGTGTGTCCCGTGTAGATGCTTGGGCTTTAGGGAACCACATCTTCCCCCCCTTCTGACCCTTGGGATATGGTCTAGAAGGAGTGGAAAACTGGACTCCAACGGCAGTAAGAGTTTTACCGTCCTGCTCACATCTGGTCAAAGTATCCTTCACCTGAGGTCCGAACAAAGCCGAACCGTCAAAGGGGGTGTTGGTGAAGGACGCCTTAAAGGGGTCCACAAAATTACACAGCCGCATCCAGGCTTGGCGTCTAAGAGCAACCCCTGTGCCTGCGGCCCTGCTCGCTCCATCGGCCGCATAAGATATGAGCCGCATGGAGGAGTTAGATATGGAATTCAGGACAGCAAGCTGTGAGGCAATCTTTTCCTGAGCCCCAGCAGCAGAAGGATCCTGGACAACTTCTCCCAGTTCCTTGAGAATATCTCGTTGAAGCCTGGTGAAGTGACAAAGGTAATTCAGCGAACGCATAGCAAAGGTCGCTGAAGAAAACATCCGCTTTCCATACCTGTCCATGGTCCTAGAATCCTTATTAGGAGGATGGACAGGCACTGAAGGATCCGCCAGTTCCTTCTTAGTGGCCGCCGCCACCACCATAGCATCCACAGAGACACCTTTGGACAGGAACTGTTTATCCGAAGGGGCCGTGATAAACTTGGATGGTCTCCTGGGGACAGGTTCCACAGAATCTGGAGCCGCCCACGCCTTCCGAGCCACTACCTGCATGAGTGGGTCGAAAGGCGGAGACACCCAGGAGGTGGAGGGTCGGGATCCAAAAGCCTCCAGGTATACCGACTCATCCTCGGAGGGGTCAATGGAGGGCCAATTCCCCCTCTGTTTGAGGAGCTCAAGGATGTCTGAAAAGGAGACATCCTCAGAGGGGGACGTGGGGAACCCTCCGACTCATCTAATTCGGTATCAGATGTAGTAGACTCAGGGGAGTCTGTGTGTTTCCTCTTATACGTACTCTTCCGAGGGGGTTCCCCTGCAGGATCAGGAGAAACCTCGGAAGAGGAGGAAATTCCCAGTGGGGAAACCTGGGGCTATGGATCCCTGGGCCTGAGAGCAAGAGGCTGGCAAGAGGCATCTGCAGGCACTGATGAGGGAGGAGCTAGAGGGATAGACCGTTGACCAGGCTCAGAGGCCAGGACACTCCTCATCACCTCAAAGGCTCCCCTCCCCGGGAGACCGGAACACACCCGCTCCGAAGAAACAGGAATGGTCGGCTCCAAGGAGAGAGAAGGCTCCGAGGCCGATGGAGCCGAGCTTACCAAAGCCGAAGCCCCGAGAGGGAGAGCGGGGTCGGACAAGGGTCCGATGCCACTAGCCCCCTCGGAGCCGACAGTGGAAACCCGACGACCGGACCCCTCCAAGGAAGGTCTCAAGGAGGAGATCGGAGCCGAAGACGACGGAGCCGAAGGATGTATCGGCTCTGGCATCGAAACAGTCGCTGTCCCAAGAAGCTCCGGCTCCGAACTCTGGTGTGGAGTCGGAGGAGGAATCTCAAGAATCGGGGCTATAGCCGAAGTCTGTTGAGACGGGCTATGGAGCATTTGGGCCAGTGTCTGAGACTTCAACAGCCTGCTTACCACCCTCTCCAAATCGTGGTCAGACAGCCTGGAAGATCTCGAAGATCGGCTCCGATGGCTCCGCTCCGACAAAAGAGGAGACCCCAGAGCCGAGTGAATACTTAGTATCAAGGGGACCGGATCTCTACGGGTCGAAGCCATCGGAGCCGGTCCCTTGAACCCCAGATGGAGCCGAGGATATCTCGGCTCCGATGCTGGATAAAGTGTCGGCTTCAGCTGGAGCCGACAAGGCCACAGTAGTCAGGGTATCGGAGCCGGTCGGCACCGAACGCACTACTCTAACAGAAGAAGTATCGACTCCAGCCGGAGCAGATATCGGCTCCGACGGAGCCGGAGCCACCGGAGGAGGCTTGGACACTGTAGCCTGAACCTTCGGTGGCTTAAGAGGTTTTCCTGCCCCTGACTTAAGAGGAGAACCTTCAGGTTTAAGTAAACCTCGGAGGATTAATTTGTTCCTCCTTTCCTGCAGGACTCTCTGGCTAAAAGCATGACACAATGCACAGGAGTCCTGCAGGTGCAAAGGCCCCAGGCAATAAACACAAGAAGTGTGACCGTCTGTCAGAGACATTTTCTGACAGCACTGGTCACACTTCTTGAAGCCTGAGACCTTGCCTTCTTTTGACATCCTAGAAGGGAAACACAAACAGTCCCAACAAACACACCAATTAATCCCTTACACAGACACACAGGAAGGGAATAACTTGGGGAACTAGGCCTGACTAAAACTTTAAACTGAAAACTATTTAAAAAAGTTTAAAAGGAAGGGAATAGGGTGGGCTGTAACTAAGTACAGGCTAATCTAACACTAAAGGGAAAAAATAAACCCCTAACTGAACTTTTTCTTCTTTAACAAGAAAAAACTTACCTCAGCTGGCAAAGGAGACCTCTTTCGCTAAGCGGCAAACGAGATCTGGGGTAGTTCCGCCTTGCATCATGGGATATAGGGTTGCCTCGAGCTGGTAAAAGGAGTTCTCGAGCTAAAGCAAGTGCCGAGTCGGAGCCGAGGATCGGCTCCGAACCCATCCAGCAAGAATGAAGGCGAGATTGACAACTTAACATCAATTTTTGCGTAACTATTGGCAAATGGGGTACCCATGGCCACCCCCCCACTGTTGCCAATAGATGTCTCCTTCAAACATGAAGACATTATGCTCAACAACTATTTTCAATAATGTGCAAATACCTTCAGTTCTGTTCTCTGTATAGTCCGTTTCCTTGATCAAAAAAATTAACCAAAATTATGCCTAAATCATTAGGAATAACAGTAAACAGACTTTGCACATCCATCGTAACCATGATATATTTACTATTAGTCCTTTCTTGTCACATGTATTGGTTCAAAGTGGTTAGAAAATGCTCAGTACCTTTGAGCACAGCTTATGCTTTTTGTAGAAGCCTCTTTAGTTGTTGTTCAATGTAAACACAGGCTAGTTCTGTGGCCCATCCTGCTCCAGCCGCTATCGGTCGCATCAGAGGATTTGTTGGATGTTTATGTAATTTAGGAAGTTCATTGAAAACTGGTGTAACCGGATATTCCACATTCAGATATTCAAATAATTCTGTTGTAATCAAATTATTCCTATGCAGACTCATAAGTATGCTTTTAATACAGATTTTTAGCTTGGTCAATTCACTTCAAGTAATGTACTTATATGTCTTATCCCTCAGTAGAGCTTGCATCTTATTAAGATAGAAAATTTTGTCTAATAGGACTATGGCCCCTCCTTTGCCTGCTGGTTTTACAATTAAGTCAGGTACTTTACATAATTCATGTAGGGCCTTTCTTTCTTCCTTTGTTCCATAATGAAAACAGTGTTGTCGTTGTCTTAGTCTATCATTTATTTCTTTTTCACAGACTTTGATTAAAGTCTCTACTGTATGACTGAACTGTGGGATGAATACACTTGTTTTTTTATAAATATTGACTTACTGTTTATTGTTAACTCTAAATAAATGCTTGCGC
The DNA here is from genome assembly GCF_019279795.1 of Protopterus annectens. Taxonomy (NCBI): domain Eukaryota; kingdom Metazoa; phylum Chordata; order Ceratodontiformes; family Protopteridae; genus Protopterus; species Protopterus annectens. Next base: position 368,456,828 of record NC_056748.1, on the reverse strand, counting down.
ATTAATTCCCTGCCATAGTTTCTCAGTTCCATAGCTACATCATTCATACTCGATCCAGTAGCTAGTATACATTTCCAACCCTGATTTAAAAGAGATACATGTGTCTCATTTATAGGAAATGTGGATAAATTCATAACTAGCATATTCTCCTCATCTATTTTAGCATTTACTTCTCTAGTCATAATTTCCTCCTTTTCCTGCCTCTGTTCTGTGAACGTGGCCCCTGCTTGTTCTGTTGTTCTCTTACTTGTAAAGAGATGGAAAAGCAGTTGGCATTGGAAAATTTTTTTTAGGCCTTGCACCTAAATTGCCCATGTTACTTGTACTGAGTTCATTCACATTATTCACTGTTGGTGTGTTAGTATTTAATGTTTCTGTTTCTACACATGCCATATCTATATTGGCAGCAGCTGTTTCTAATTCATCTTGCACTCCTGTTCTTTTTATATTATTACTAGAACAAAGCCAAGCAAACACATCCTTCGTAACAATCTTCAAAATCTCTTAGTTTTTAATCGCTGTGTGCTCAAGCTTGTTGTCAAACAATATTTTAAAATACAAATCATCTAGCTTATCATGACAAGTCTTGGACTCGAAACCACTTTAAAGTTCTTGCATCAAAGTTTCAACAGTCACCAGCAATTCATTCTCTTTAGGTGTAAAAAAACTCTATCAATAGTCTTATATAATTAAAGCTTACCTCCAGATGGAGGGACTGCCATTTTTCTACCAAGTCTGGAAATACTAGGTCGTAAGAGGGCATCAATAAAATCCTAAGCCTTTTCGGTATAATTTTGGTGATGTAGGCATGCCTCCATATGAAGGCGTTGCCACTGTAGTCTCTTCAATTTGTAGAAGGAGGTCTCTAGCTCTTTAAGCTTCTTATTAAAAACTTCCATATCTCCATTAATGCATCTCTCTTCCTCTTCATCAGTTCTAACCTCACAGCTAAAGGAGAGATTTAACAGAGGATTCATGGTCAGACGTGCAGGATTTCTTTCCATGTCCTGCCTGACAGCCATATGATGCCTTTTTGGGCGATAATCCAATTCAATCTCCGATAGCAAATTTCCCTCCGCTATGTGTAGTCTCCTTTCAGATAACAGTTCAATAAAATATCCAAAAATATCAAGGTAGACCACCAGCGAACAACACTGTAGCAAAATAGAAACTAAGAAATATTCCAGAGTTGTCACCACAACTGGGAATGTCCAAAGCACAAACAGATGTAAACACTTGGATAAATTCCAGCAAAACTTTAATAAAACAACGCAAATAAAACATAAAAGATGAGCGCTTTCGGGTCCAGGAAATAACCCTTCTTCAGCTCTAAGTCTCATAATGATGACTTCAGCTTTTAAAGAGCAAAGAGCCAATCAAAGAGATCTCCTAAGCCGACACCCCCAGGGGCCGACTTCAATGAATAATTAAAATCCAAGCCTAAAAACCTAAAGACAACAAACACATCAGTCAACATTATTTTCTAAGTAAATGCCTGTTAAGGGCCAGTTTCAATGGATAATTAGAGTTCAGTCCAGGAGATCTATATGCTTGCATCATTCCAATCAATCCATCGCATTTCAGTTAAATTCAGTTCTGTTATTCAGACCTGACAGTTTAAAGAGAGGATGTCAAAACATATAAGTGACGTTCATCTAGGTGAGTTTAAGAATCTGTTAGCAAAACACGTAAAGGAGAATACTGGTCACAAGTTTTGTTTTAGAGTTTTACAAGTTGTTTTGGATAATCTTAGAGGTGGAGATCTGAATAACAGAACTGAATTAACTGAAATGCGATGGACTGGAATGATGCAAGCATATAGATCTCCTGGAGTGAAGTCTAATTATCCACTGAAGCCTGCTCCCTTCAAAAAGGCATTTGAGATTTGTAAGGAAGCTATAGATTTTGTCATTCTGCCCAATGTAGAAGCTTGAAATAGCTTGCATTTTGAAAGTGTAATAGCTGCATCCTCTGTGGAAAGCTCAGACAAGAATTCTAAAATGGAAGGAATAGTTGCAGAGTAAGGATCTAAACCTTTTGACACTACCCAAAAGGAAACCCTCTTCCATTTACTATGACAGGTCATCTTAGTGGACTGTTTTTGGGATGGTGATAGGATTCGGACAACTGAGGTAGGCAGCTTGGCATCTCTGGCTAAGGTTAAAACTAGAGGAACAAAGCAGCTAACTTCATGGATTTCTGGTCTGGAGAAAGCAGTCTAGACAGGTGTGTTGATAGGTTTGCATATTGATCCAACAATTCATAGTGGATATACTAGCAGAGGCCACAGTAAGGGAAACCACATCTTGTTATGGCCAGAAGGGGGCAATGACATCACTCTGGCCTTGCACACTCTTGATTTCTGTATGAATTTTGTTCATTAAGGGCAAAGGGGGAAAGCACAGAGGAGACCTGGGGGACAGTAGTGAACTAGAGCATCCCTTGGTGACTGGCACTGCAGAAGGATCAGGGCAAAGTAACTGATGCATTTGCTGTTTAGGTAAGATGCAAAAAGACTGCAGCAGGGTTGGCCCAGTGATAGACAATCAAGGTTGACTGCTGGACTGAATGACCACCTGCAAGGCGTTAAGTTAGTTCTGCTCAATATGTCATCTAGCACACTGGACATTCCCGGTATGTGTGCCACAATCAGAAAGCTATGAGAAGACATCGCCCAAAGTCAAACTCTCATGAACTCTCAACACAGGAGACAGGAGTGTGTTCCCCCCTGTCTGCTGATGTACCAAACTACCAACACATTGTCTGATGGTACAACTATCACACCATCAGGGAGGGCATCTGAAATGGCTGCAATGTTAAGAGGACTGCCCTCATCTCCAAGAAATTGATGTGAATGTTGGCCTCTGTGTGTTACAAGTACCTTGGAACGCTTTCCCTTCGAAATGCCCTCCACTCGAAGAGATGCATCTGTGGTCACTACAACCAAAGCTGGATCCATACAGAATGGACTTCCTTTGATCTCTGAAGGAGACTTTATCCACCAGGAATTGTGCTGTTTGCAGACTTGGGTTAGACAAATTTTTGTGTATTGTGGATAAATGATTTGGGGCCACTGCACCACTAGAGTCCACTAAAACACTCTGATGTACAATCTGGCTAGTGGCACCATGAGGACTGCAGAAGCCATTAGGCCTAAGAAGCAGAGAATTAGTCTTTCCGGAGGAGAAGGGTGATGCTGAACTTGACTGGACGTGAGGAGCAGGGAAACTTCCCTGTAGTGAGGAAGCCTATCTGTAAACTTGAATCTAGGTGACATCCAATAAATTCTATCTGCTGAATAGGGGTAAGAGGACTTTTGTTTAGGTTGACTGTAATCCCCAATTCATGCATTAGATGGAGCAAAAGGTCCAGATGGTTCGATAACTGGTCACTGGAGGTAGCTATGAGAAGCCTGTTGAGGTATAGGAAAACATGGATCACTAGCAGGTGAAGATGCAATGCCATTGTTGCCATCATCTTGGTCAGCACCCTGGGGGTTGTGGTGAAAAAGAAAGGCAGAGCTCCAAAGTGATAATGACTGGTCCCCTGCCAGAAATAGAGGAATCTCCTTGAATGCTTCTCTACCTTTACTGGATAGTATGCATCTTTCAGATCTGTGCAGCACATGCAATCGTTCTTCCTCAGAAGAGGCAAAAATGGACTGAATTTTGACCATCCTAAATTTTGTCTTTTTCGCATATTGGTTTAAGTGACTTAGGTCCAAGATTGGTCTGAGGTCCCCCGTTTTCTTGGGGACTAAAAAGAACATGAGTAGACTCTGGACTCTAATTGGTTTTCAGGGACATGATGGATGACTCTCTTTCCTAGCAGCCTGGAAATGTCATCTGCTCCTGTGAGTTCCCACTGACTGGGTGGAAAACTGGGGGCTTTTTTGTTCTTCATAGGAGGAAGGGAAAATTATATGGAATAGCCTCTGGAAATTAACTTTAGCACCCAAGAATCCATTATGTTTTTCCAGGCTTGTGTGTGCAGAATCAAGCAACTCAGCTTAAAGGTCTTTTTGGTAAAGGACCCACGAATGCTCTGGTTATGCGGTCCGCCTCTCCCTTTAGGGTGATGCCCATTGTAGGTGCCTCCTCTTCTGCCATGAGAAGGTCCATGACCCGGACTGTCCTCAAAATAGCTCTGTGATTTACAGAACCACATTTTTTCCCAGCCTCTGGTTTTTACAGTAGGTTCTCTGCGAGGTGGAAAAACAGATTCCCATTACCGAGAAAGTCTCATCTTGCTGACTCTTGGTTGGTGTGTCTTACCTCTGGTCTAAATACAGTACAGCCATCAAAGGGGGCAGTGATAAAGGAAGTCTTAAAGCTTTCAGAAAAGTCACATATTAATCCAGGTGTGCCAAAGCATGGTGATGCAAGTGCCTACTGCTCCAGACATGCCATCAGCTGCATTATAAGCAGCTGCATGGCTACACGGCAAAGTAGACTGAGGGAAAGAAAGCGAGTCCACAGTCTTCTGAACGCCCTCAACAGATTACCCAAGAGAGACTTGGAAAGCTCCTTGGTCAAGTTTCTCTGAAATCTGGGCTAAGTAATTTGGTGCTCTAAGTGTGAAAGTCAGTGAAGTGTACATCTGTTTCCCTAAATGGTTCATAGTTCTAGAGTCTCTGTTAGGGAGATGGTCTTGAGAACTTTCCAATGACTGTTCCATTTTAGTGGTTGCTGCTACCACCACTGAACCTACTGGTGGACCTTTGCTCCAATGCTGTCTCTTTTGGGGCTGCCAAAATTCTATCAAGTCTTTTAAGAATGGGTTCTACCATGTCAGGGCCATTCCATGCCCACTGAGCCATGAGATCAATGAGTAGGTCAATGGGTGGTACCATCCAAGATAAAGTTGAGCCAAAACCAAAGGCTTCAGGAACACAGACTTATCTGGTGAAGGGCTATCTGTGACCCCCCCCCCCCTCTGCTTCATTAGTTAAGAGGATCTCACCAAAGGCAATGTCTTCAGAGGGGGATCTAGGGGAGACCTGGCCTTCATCAAAGTCTGTGTCTTCAGTAGAAGACTCTGGATAAGAGTCTACTGTGCTTTCATTTTCATGTCTTTTTCTTTTGAACTAATTCAGGTTGGAGCTCAGAAATTTCCAATCAGACTAGGAGCTAATTTAGTATCTAGCCTGACAGGTCTGTGGCAAAGACTGTCCCTGTCTGACAGGTAGATGGGAAGGAGAAGCAGATTTCTGCTGCAGGTTCAGATGGAACTGAACTGGATGAGTGCACCTTCTCCCTCAGCATCGACAGGACCCTCCCAATAGCCTTGAAGGCAGAGGACACCATCGGCTTCATAGGCCTCCTCCTATCCTCAGACAGGAAAGACGCATTGGAACCAATGGGTCTAGACCCAAAACTGATATCGGGGTTGAGTTATTGAGTGCTAAGGTGCAGAGGGGAAGGGATGGGATGTTGACACATTCCCCCAGAGACCCAGCCTTGAAGCTTCAGCTTAATCTCTTCCAGATCAGAACATATTGGAGTTGAAATAACTGACTGTCGGCTCCAGCAAAGGCACTCCAAGACAGACTGGATCCAAATTAGTCAGGTTGGAAGGCTGGACAGAGACCGAAGAAGGAACAGGAGGGCTGGTTGGCACATTCCGAGAAGAAGGTACAGAGAGAACCTCGAGCTGGATCTGTGTTCCAAGGAACTTCCTCATCATCCTGCTGATGTCTTGCCCAGTCAGGCTTCTGTATGACAGCAGAAGAAGCCACTGAAAGTAGTCTTGAATATCACTGCTCACTGGGTCCAGAGACAACCATAACCAAAGTGGTGACTGACTGATCCAACAAACTCTCATTTTGACCATCGAGGAACTTTCAGATCTGACTTGAACAATGACAATCTGGGTAGCGTGTCTTCGATCTCTCCAAATCTAACATCACCTCCTCTTTCATCTTCTCCTTCTCTCTCTCTCTACTCTCTTCCTCTTTTTCTCTTTCTCCTCGTCTGTTTGTTTTTTGGCCTCTTGCCCTAGTTCATTTGGGAGGAGGATGCGGAAGTAGAAGATATTGCAGACCCAGTCTGTGGTGGCAGGAAGACCCTTGACAATGAGTTTCTCCCTCCTGGTCTGGAGAGTCCTAGAGTTAAATGAAGCACAAGCCTGACACTGAGTGTCAAGATGAGTAGTGCCAAAACAATAAACACAAAGCATATATGGATTCCAGAGCACTTTTTAAAACCTTGACCATCTGCCATAATGTCCACTACCACTGTAAACTAATCACAAACTAACACACACATACAACTAAGAGTGTGTGTGTGTGTGTGTGTGTGTGTGTGTGTGTGTGTGTGCGCGTGTGTATATACACATACATATCATCATCTCCTTTCAGCTTATCCCGGTTAGGGGTCGCCACAGCAGATCACTGGTCCGCTCATGATTGGCAGTGGAGTTTTACAATGTCGAGTTGCCAGTCCGGCGCCCAACCTCCCATAAAAGGGGCACACACAAACACACACACACACACACACACACACACACACACACACACACACACACACCTAGGGCCAATTTAGTGTGTCCAATCCACCTACAGCATATGTCTTTGGGATGTGTGAGGAAACTGGAGCACCCAGAGGAAACCCACACGACCACAGGGAGGACATGCAAACTCCGCACAGAAGGCACCCCAGCCGAGAAACAAACTGAAGAACCTCTTGTGTGAGGCAGCAATGCTAACCGCTGCACTACTGTGGCCGCCCCATGTATACATACATACACACACACACACACACACACACACACACACACACACACACACACAGACTATCCTAAACCTTATGAAACACTATAAAACCAAGTACTTTAAAGTACTACTGAATATTATAAAAGTGAGAAAGAACACACACTAAACTTTACGACCATAAGCTCTAATGAACTATTTACCTATCTTAACATTAATTTTAAATTCTAACCTAAACTACACACCCAAAACTGGAGAGAAAAAATCTCTCAGTACAGTGAGACGTACACTATAATAAGAGACAGCCACAAAAAAGGATACAGCAATAGCAATCCCTTGTAAAGACAACCAAATTCTTCAGAAGGCAAATGAGGTCTGAGGTAGAGTAGAGGGGAACTATGGGTAGGTCAGAGCACTGGAATCAAGAAGTTTAAGAGTCTGTGCTGAGGTCAGATCTGACAACTCATAACTGAATCCAATGAAAATAGATAACACTGGTTCAAAGGTTACAAAAGGACAGCAAGGTACACTGAGTGCTATACATACCCTAAATCACGGTACTTGCATTACATACAATGATTCAGAAATCAGGAAACAAAAAGTCTGCATGGCAGCTTATCGAAGAAATGGCACAGCATTAACTTGAAATTGTGTTTTTTTAGACAGTGTTTGTCAGAGGAAATTAAGAATTTCTTATAGATCAGGAGGAACTGAAATCATACATCAGACATATTCCTACAAATATGACAACCACAAAGTCCAATACACAGGAACATTCCTACTTTGGGATCCTTCTGTGTAAGGAGGTAGGAAGGTGCAGTAAGTATAGTTATGAATCTAAAAAGGGAAAGGGCCTTCAAAAAACTTGTGCTGCTATAAGACCCTAGAAAACAGATTGTGTAACTGCTGGCTAAGAGAGACTGGACCACTGTAGAGTTTCCGATTTCTGATTGCTTAAAAACTCAAGTTGATGCAAAACCTGTTATTCTATTAACTTCTTAAATGAATGGGAGTAACATTCAAAAACTGTCCCTGAAGTGGGGCCTTTACCTCCATTATATTTGGCTTTGCTCGGAATTTTTTTCTGTGCCCTTCTTCACTGCACTCTTTAGAAGTGGACTGGAGCCCCAGAGGACATTGTTCCAGTGACAGTGGGTGGCAAGAGTGCAAAGCTCAACAGAGGAAACATGGAAGAAGACTAAACATCTTACCTAGGTGCCAAGCAGTATGACTTAACAACTGGTAGTCTTTAACAGGGACTTGTTTCCCTGCAAGAACACTTTAGTCTGTAAGTTACTGAAGCAATACTGACAGCAACAGTAATTAAATAAATAAATACATCAGAAATGAAAGTACTGAGAATAGAGTATTCTGTGTTTCTCATCATTGTCTTTGGAGAAAAATAACTGGTGGACGCACTATGCCGAGCTGGGTAGACAGTCATGAAGGCTGAGTGCAGCATTCTGCCTCGGAAGCATACGCTACAAGATTCCTGCAGCTAAACCACCTCAAGTAAAATCTCACCTTTTTCTTTGTTTCTGCTTGTAGTTATTTTGTAATTTATTTAACAGACCACATTGAAAAACAAAATTAATTCATTATCTAAATGCATCAAAACAAAGAAAACATTATGTGAATGCTTAAAACAACTAGAAAAAGAAAACACTGCCAGCTCCAAAAGACTAAAAATCTAATGACACGTCAGTTAACACCACACAGCAAAGTATAGACCAATACTGCATTAATGGAGACCGATTAGTCACTGTTTTGTAAATTTTGGGTTTGCAGAACTGCACTACAGATATGAACATAGTTAATCCTGAAGTAGCTGATCCTTTCTGCTGCTTGTTCAGATATATTAAAAAGACCGCAAAATATCAAAGAAAAACAGTATACTACTGTAGCACTAAGATGTATGAAAAAGTGATATAACCAACCTTTGTCTGTGGCTGCTCCACCTTTAGATCTGGAGGATTAGCTAGTAAATCTCTAGCTAACTCGACTGCAAGTCGACAAGCTTCTGTACCATAACCATGAGCATACAAAGCTTCTGCACAGGCAAAAAGAATCTAGACAAAGTTAAAAGTTGGAACATTAGCAGCTAGTAAACAATGTTACGGTATACACACTACAAAACAGCTTTAGGATGTACTTAGAAGACTAATTGGGGATGATAAAGTATAATTCATTAACAAATCTCCTCTTCTTACATTCTTAAAAATTTAGTGGACCAGTGGGGCAAAAGAGCACTTAGGCTCACGTAAAGGTGTCTAAAATGTGCTCCTAGTCATTCATTATCCCCTTGTCAAAAAAAATGTTTAAATCAACTGTTCTGATGCATAAAAGGCAGCATAAACATGCTTTATGTTACATATATTTTAAAAATGCATGGAACATGTCAAGACTTGGAAACCTAGTAAGCTAGTTACCAAACAAACTGAAGACCCTGTATTAACAGTTCACTTACCTAGTTACCAAACAAACTGAAGACCCTGTATTCCCACAGGATGCATTCTTGGTAAACACTGAAGCCTGCAGATAGTCTTTCAATAGGTTACAGCAAGAAAGAGTACCCCAAAGAATTTACCTGCCTGGTAGACTCTCAAATGAAGATCCTAGGAGTTTTAACCTTTGAGGAAAGCCGGTTTACAACCCTATGCAAAATTATTTTTGGTCCTTTCAGTCTCTATTTAACACCTCCATGAGCCACCCACAAAACCCATACTTCAACAGGTCTCTGAAATAAAACTACGTTGACAAAAAAAAAATCTAGCAACTACTTTTTCCAAAGCTGAAGATTTGAGTAAGATCACTAACTTCTAACTCATTTCCTCTGTTTTACCCATACTTCTTGTCTCTGCCTTATCAACTCAAGTAACCAACAATCACGGCACCAAAGGCTTATTCTGCTACGTCTAGCATGTATTTAGACTGACCATAAATTACAACTCTTACAGCTTTTTTAAACTGTACTAATGAGTACAAAAACATGGAGCTGAGAAGCCTGACCCAAGCCACATTCACTGACTTAACTAGTCTGCAAAGCATGAACTGAGCAAAAATTATGCAGCTTGGTATTCCAAATTGTGCTGCTATCCACTTCTTTTATATCCTAGCTTCCTCCACTCTGCCTTCTTTCCCACCCTTCCCACCACAACTAGATCTGAGAGCTGTACAGGACTTTTAGTTCATTACTGTTGTCTAATTCTATAAACTTTCATCACAAATCCGTCCTTAAAAAAATCCTATTTACTGACAGCATCATTATCTACAGAAGCAAGAAACCACTTCACTTACCTAGTTACCAAACAAACTGAAGACCTTGTATTAACTGCCAGGCTCAGTACTAATACACCTTAAACATCTTTTATTAGTAACATAACAACTTAAAATAAATTCTGCAAAATGAAAACACTTTTTGGCCAGAAGACAAACTCACACTCTACCCCAAAATCTGTGCTGCAGTCTCCTCTCTAAACGTCTTCTCTGATGCAGTGCATCACTGCATATATCTGGGAAGACTGCTGGTCTTACTATATTTGATGGTTAGGTGTTCCCACTCTGTCAATAGCCTTTTAAAAGGAAATCCTTCCTTATAACACTTTCCATACTATGCTTACCTTCTACATTATATCTTTAGTCATTTGCTGCCTGGTCTGCAAGTAAACTGCCTCATAAATGATTCTCCTTTACTATCTAGCTAAAGTATGCTCCATTTACTAAAGTTTACTACGTCTTCAAGTTTTATCATGTTCCATGTATTTCTAAAATGTGTGCGCACATATATACTTAATTTCTACTGTTTGCGACACATTTTTTCTATCGGAAATGAGTACATTTTTACACACATTAATAAATGAACAGACAAAAAGGAAGTCAGTAGCGCAATTCAGAAGTGATAATGCATCCCAAGAAGTGATAATGTATCCCATGAAGAGCCTAACAGCCACTTTACAGAATGCCCAGCTACTTAAGATCCACATATCCCTGTTCTCTGACCTGTAAAATGTTCTTCCTAAACTACTGCACTTGACATAAAACTCTTCAAACTGTACAGTGTAATTTGCACTCTGGTGTCTGTCATTCCTCCTATCAGATAATAAAGTCTGTGCCACTGACAGTGCCTGCAAATTTTATACAGCATACTCTGGAAATCAAGGTCTACTGTTGCCTGTAACGTTCTGTGTCTTTATAATGATTTCAAACTACTGTGTAACACAGCTGTGAGGGTTTCAAATTATTCTGTATTATCTTTCTCCTCACTACCTGCCTTAGGTTGAGAAACAATCACTGGAGGATACCATCCAGGCAGCCATGTGGTCTTTTCTGATCATGGCCCAAGTCCCAAACCCTGACAGCTGATAAGCATGCTTATATATGTGAGGAAAGGACTTATGACTTGTAATGCTGTCTCCATCTAACACCGATGTGAATACTTCTGCACATGATCCCACAAAGGGCTACAATGTCACCATGGACTGGAAGCGACAGCAGCATGTTTCTGGCCTATATGCCACATTATACTTTTCCTCTATCACAGGAGTCAACACTGCAAAGGAGCAAACAACACCTCTCCCCCTCTACACATAAACACACAAAAAAAAAAGATAAGTGAACTGTCGCTCTAACCATAGCTAGGTTATCTAACGACTCCCCTAAGTTGAGGAGTAGAAAAAAAAGCAGCTCCTCTGCCTTGAAATGTAGCGCAACTAAAAATACAATAGCAGGTACTGAATTATTGCATCTTCATCTGTTGCTCACATCCCCTAATACCATAAACCCAGGGCAGCTGCCACCTCATCCTGCCCTAGCTACACCTCTGTCCTAACTGAACTCCTGAATCATCTGGATTGTAGTCAGGGCTTTAACAATCTATACCATGAATCCAAAAGGGGACAATATCTTACATAAGCTCCCTCTATTTAACATTCAACTGCAGTTTTCTGTTATCTACCACTTTAAGCAGACTGCCATAATCAGAAATGCAAGAAAATGTGAATCACGATGAAAGGTGCACTTAAACCACTTGCAAACCAGCATTTCAAAAAGTGGGAAATGAATGGCAGAATTAAAAGCTAACAAAGGCTGCTCTCTTGCATACAAGGATAAAGCCCTGACTACGTCACACGCAATCACAGTTCAAATGCTGGCTCAGATGCACACAGAAGCTTGTCGGGGAGAATGGGAGTAAGTGATCAATGGTGACACTGCGGGGGCAGCTCTGGTTTGCACCACAGGTAACACCTAGCAGAAGCACTGTCTACCCAGTGGAATTATGAGGAGGTTGAGCTTGTGCAACCATAATGAACTTGCACAAAGTAGCTGAGGCCAAACCAGCATGTGAAAGCATGTTTCCCCTCAGGAGGCAAAAACAACTCTGGGCTGGGAGGAGCAGCCAAGTTGTTAGATGTTGCTCTTCAGCTGGGGGTGGCGGATAGGCTGCCCCCCACCACCATCACCAAAGGCCCAGCAAAGCTGACTGTATCCCTGCCACCCAACATTTGGGAATGAAGGACTAACGGGGATTCACAGGAAGGAACAAATAGTCTGTAGGACTACTGACTAGGCCATAAATACTCAAGCTCCCTTACTGCCTAATTGAATGGGTCAACTGGGTGAAGGTAAAGAAGCCAATGGGCAAGGTCCGGGGGGCAGTTAAAAATGCACACAAAAGTAACTTTTAAGCAATAAACAGAATAAGGAGGCCACAACAACAAATCATACACATCAACCTAAACCTATCAAATATACCTTTGTAATTATTATTTTTGTATTTATTTTTTGGCTTTGTACCCCTCAATTTATTTTTATTTTGTTGACCTGATTAGTTCCCATCAGGCATAACCTAATTTCTGGGAAGAAGCGAGGTTGTACACCAGGGGAGATTACTCTGCTTTTTGCAGCTGATTGCAATTAATACAACACAGAAAATAATATGCTTATTATTAATATTATTACTACTACTACTACTATTACTATTATTAATAGAAAAGTAGAAAAATGAAGGAAATGTGCTGCTGGAGCTACCAAATGAGAAATAACCAGATACTGCCAAGCGGTCTGTTGTAGAACAATGTTATACATGACTACAAAGACAAGGAGGAGTTGGAGATAACACAGTTGGGAACTTCAAATGTAACCTTTCCAGTTACCCATGAAGCAGTTAAAAGGCTCTTCAAGTCATAAAAGCCAGGAACATGATGCTGCAAGCTGGCAAGCATTTATAGTAGAATGCAAGGAAGCCAGAATGCTGAAAAGGAATAGCTTTATGTGCAGCTGTGGTGAAAGCCAAGCAAAATGCACTTCACTTGTGTCTAACAATAAAAAAAGAGTTTTACTTTTAATTTCATTGCTAGTCTAACAGACCTGTGAATAGATATGTAATTTGGGATAATGTAATGCAACTCTTGGGAATTAAGGCTAAAGACATCAGGTCAGTAACAGTAGGGAACTGAAACGCTTTGCAACATAATGTTTGAGATCTTTTCCGTTGCTTAAAAGTTTCCACTGCTTGGGACACTTCTTTTCTACAAGGAGTGGGTACATTTTTACAAACATTAAAGTACAGACAAAAAAGGAAGTCAGTCATGCAATTCAGAAGTGACAATGTATCCCAACAAGCAGCATAATGGCTACTCACAGAATAATGTTAAATATATATATATATATATATATATATATATATATATATATATTTTTTTTTTTAATTTTATTTTGTTTAAGTTTGATGACCGGGGAAGTCCACTGGGCCATGAAGAGCCCATTTTCAGTCGAGGCCTGGGGAGAAAAGCTCCACAATAATTGCAAGTTACATTTCACATGTTACAAAACGACATAGTTCATACACCTAATTACATTTACAGATAAGCTCCATGATATTTGCAATTGGCTTGTCACAATGTTACAAAAATGAAAAGACATAATTCAATACACAAATTTCAACATTTACATAAAGTGAATATTTTTGTTATAAACTCAATTGTAGGTTTAACATTTCAAAATATATAGCAACTAGCCATTAGTAGGTTAGGAAAATATTATGCATGGAGAGGGTAATAGTATATTTGAGAGTGGAGAGTATAGTACAATAGATATTAGAGAGAAAGCTAGTTTTTGGTAGGGGAGGGAATGTTTTGGGTGGGATGAAGTAATAGTAGAGGTAGCTGGATGAGTCAGTGCAAGGTGGAATGAGGGGGAGAGGGGTTTAAGTTGGAGCGTGGCAAGGGCATTCCCATTTGGTAGAAAGATGAGACAGTAGCTGAGATTTTAAATTTTTATGGTTAGGTAGGTTGTGTAGGTATGCAGAGAGAGAGTTCCACTGTTTAGCTAAGCAGTGGGACAGCATTAGATGGCCAGGAGGTCGTGCAGGTTTGTGGACCTGAAGGAGATTTTGTTTTTTGGATCTGAGTGAGCTGTTGGGAATGTAAGGTTTTAAGGAAGTAACGAGAGCTGGGCAGTTGGCAGGTTTAAAGAAGAGCTTGTGGGCAATGGTGAGTTGTAGGTAACTGAGGTACTTGGGTAGTTCAAACCAGTTGAGGGTGAGGAGGGAGTGGCAGTGGTGGGATGAGTTTTTTGAATTGGTTGCAAACTTGGAGATCTGCAGGATTCACATTTGGACCTATACCGATGGCCAAGATGGAGAATGGTGAAAAGAAGGGCACCATACATAAGGGAGGGGAGTAGGAAGGTGGATGCAAGAGTTTGACGGGTAGAGGGGCTTAGGAAGCGGTTGTGCCTGTATAGGAGACCTAACTTTTGGTGGGTTTTCTTGATTGCGGAGTGGATGTGGGTGTCATATTTTAGATCTTCAACAATAATGATGCCAAGAAGCTTGGTGTTGGGGATGATTTCAAGAAGGGTTCTGTTTTGGTTCTGTATGAAGAATGTGGATTTGTCAATGGAGGTTTTGATAGGGGGAAAAAAACATTAGTTTGGTTTTATTTGCATTTAGTGCCAGATGATTAGACTGCATCTAGGTTTCTTTTCTGGAGAAGGCAAGTTGGGTTTTTGCTAGGGGCTCAGAGAAGAAGGCTGAGCAGATGATTGTTGAGTTATCTGTATACTGGAAGATAGATGAGTCTGGGATGGATTGGCAAAAGTTGTTAATGAATAGGTTAAAGAGAAGAGGGCCAAAAATAGAACCTTGTGGGACACCTGTGAGTGTGGGAAGGAAGGGGGTGGTTAAAGTTTTCCACTGGACAGCTTGTTGCCGGTTGGACAACTAGCTGGAAAACCAGGCAATGGTGGTGGGAGAGAGGTGTACGGTGGAGAGTTGGGATATAAGTAGGGTGTGTGAGATGGTGTCAAAGGCCTTTGACAGATCTAGGAATAGTGTGGATACGAACTTGCCCGAGTCATGCTTGAGGTTTATGGTTTTAAGAAAGGAAAGGAAAGGACAGTCATGGTGCTGTGGCCAGGGCGGCAGCCATGTTGGGTAGGGGAGAGAAGACTGTTTAGTGTTAGGTGTGCCATACGTTGTGGTTGCATTGTTTTCTCTAGTATTTTAGAAAGAGGAGAAAGGATGGCAATAGGCCTAAAGTTGGTGGTATCAGTATTTTTGCCACCTTTGCGGAGGGGGATGATGTAAGCATGGCGCCAGATAAAAGGAATGTATGATTCTTATATGGATTTATTTATAAGAATAGAGATGGGATAGGCAATGCTGTGT
>NC_056748.1:368376451-368431451 GCF_019279795.1 Protopterus annectens | reverse complement strand
TGGCATAAATGTTGGGTTTGTCCTTAGAGAAATCCTGTCCTGATGGAATATGATAAAAGGTTCCACTGCCATTAATGCCTGTAACTCTGAGACTCTTCTTGCTGAAGTTATTGCTAGGAGCAGAGCTATTTTCAATGATAAGAATTTTATCTCAGCTGTGTTGGCTGGCTCAAAAGGAGGCAGTGTGAGTTTTTCCAAGACAAAATTGAGGTCCCATGTAGGTATCAGTGCTCTCCTAGGGGGTCTTATGTTTTTGGCCCCTCTTAGGTACTGCCTTAGCAGTGGATGTGAAAAAATAGGTGGTTCCGTATTGTAATGAGCTGAAATGGCAGAGGCATGGATCTTAATTGATGAGAAGTATAGGCCTTTGTCCAGCATCTCAGTTAGGTATTGTAAAATCTGAGGAATATTTGGAACAAGCGGGTCAACTCCTTGTGCCTGATTCCAAGCACAGAATCTCTTCCATTTTTCTGCATAAGAACTTCTGGTGCTGGGCCTCCTGGCTTCCAAAATGACATCCATAACTGCTTTGGAGAGAGGTGCGTTCTGAGTGGTTATATTATTCGCCATGCAGCCAGATTTAAGGTTCTAAGTTGGCTGTGCAGGATCTGATTGCTTTGTTGGGTCAGAAGATGAGGAATTTGAGCTAAAATCCATGCTGTGCCTTCAGACAAGCTCTTTAAGATTAAGCACCAGTGCTAGCGTGGCCAGTCTGGCGCAATCAGAATCATTTTTGGCTTCTCTTGTCTGACCTTTAAGAGTACCTTGGGGAGGAGAGGCAGCGGAGGAAAGGCATAAACTGTCAGGGTTTTCCAGCTGAATGACAGAGCATTCACTTTCCATGCTTGTGTGTGATAAGTCCTTGTGCAGAATCTCTTTGGTTGGCAGTTGTGAGGGGAGGCAAACAGATCTATGTCTGGGCATCCCCATTTCCTTGTTATCATGCTGAAGACTTGTGGATCTAGTTTCCATTCGTGACAGTCCATGAGGGTTCTGCTTAATTCGTCTGCCAGAGTATTTGCCCTTCCTGGCAGGAATTGTGCTTGCAGAACCACTTGATAGTTCAATGCTGTGTTCCACAAAGTCATGGCTTGCCTGCAGAGGGGGTAGGAATGTGTGCCCCCTTGCTTGTTTATATACCACATGACTGTAGTATTGTCCGTCTTTAGCAATAGTTGTCCTGGATGGAGTAGATCCTTGAAGGCCGTCAGGGCATTCTGTACAGCTAGCATCTCTTTTTGATTGATATGAAGATGCATTTGGCTTGCGGGCCACGTGCCCTGAATATATTTTCCTGCCATGTGTGCCCCTCAGGCATAATCCGATGCATCTGTTGTTAGTGTCTGCCTGGCTACGAGTAAAGTGAATGGCTGTCACTTGTTGTGGTGACAGGCCAGTGCCCTCCATTGAAACTCCTGTTGCAGGCAGGGAATGAGAGTAATTATTGTTTCCAGGCTGTGGCAATGTTGAGTCCAAACACTTTTTTGATACCATTGTAGCTTCCTCATATGCAGTCTTGCATATGGAATTATCAGAATGCAGGATGCCACGAAGCCCAAAGCTTGCATAATTTTTCTTGCAGGTAACTGGGTTTTTGTTGCCATCATTTGGAAGTAATGAGTCAGTTGCCTTTGTTTGTCTGGCGTGAGATAAGCCATCTGGGCAGTTGTATTTAGGCTTGCATCCAGGAATAGTATCTCTTGAGAGGGGACTAGTTTTGATTTCTTTTCGTTTACTGTGTACCCTAGGCAAATTAGTAATCTTTTTACAAACGCCAAATGCTTTAGTATAATGTCCTTGCTCTCTGCTTGAATAAGGTAGTCGTCCAAGTAGGGATATATTTGAATTCCTCTTTGTTGGTAAAATGCAATTGCTGGTGCCAGGCATTTTGTGAAGACCCTGGGCGCACTAGATAAGCCAAAGGGCAGTGCAGAGAATTGGTAGTGCATTGAGCCAGCTATGAATCTGAGGTATCTTCTGCAAGATTGTCTGATTGGGACATGCAGGTATGCCTCTGAGTTCCAAAGTTATGAGCCAAGCCTTCTTGCCCAGCATGGGCAGAAGTTGCTGCAGTGTCAACATTTTGAATTTTGGAATGTCCAGAAAAGTATTTAGAATAGACAGGTCCAGTATTGGTCTCTAGGCATTGTCCTTTCTGGGTACCAAGAAAAGTCTGGAGTAAAATCCTTGCCCCTGCTCTTGCTGCGGTACTCTTTGAATAGCCCTCATGCCCATGAGAGATTTGTTTTTGTGCCTCTGCCCACTGATTGTGTGGCAGGTCTGGCATACCTTTTGCCTTTGGGAGGGTGTGAAAGTGGAACCTGTAGCCCTGAGAAACAATATTCAGAACCCATTTGTCCTGGGTAATCATATGCCAATTTTGTGAGAAAAGTGCTAGTTTTCCCCCTAAGGGTGCTGCCAAAAGGTAAGGGCATGGCATTGGCAGTGGGAAGTCATTGGGACTGTTTCCAATATGGTTGTGATTTGTCTTCTCCGCTCTTTTTGGCAGAAGCACCCCATTGTTTAGGCCTGTATGAGCCTTGGGGCTGAGATCTGCCTCTAGGGCATCTGTATCTACCTCTTTGTGGCCTGTCTGACACTGGAAAGGATCAATTCTTAGAAGGCCAGTTCCTGCTAAATCTGGGTGGCTGAACCTGTAAGAAATCCTTTACTGTCTGCATAGATTTCACTTTATCCTCCATTTTCTTTAACACCTCTTCTGCCTTAATACCAAAGTATCATGCTGTAATGGAGCATCCAATAATTTTGCTTTAACATGATCAGGCAGACTGTTCCTTTAACCAAGCATGCCTTCGAATGACAGAGCCTGTAACTGCGGCCCTGCAAGAAGCCTCTTGTGAATCAAAACCACATTGCAAAGTATGCTTACCCACTTGTTCAGCTGCATGCACTAAATCCTACATTTCCTTGTTTTCAGGACATTCAGAGTTTGTCAGCATTTTCTGTTTTAGCAGAGACATTAGGTATTGCCGATATTTAAGCATGTGAAACTGGCAGCTTAAAGCCCTTACAGCTAAAGTAGCAGAGGTGTAAACTTTTTTCACCCATCTGTCCAGTGCTCTCGAATCCCTATCAGAGGGAACAGGGTTTTTTGCCGTGGAGGCCTTGACTCCTTTGGGACCCTGAGATATAGTTTCTGGGTCAGCAGCAGGGTTTTTATAAAGAAATTTATGTGAATCTGGAACCCTGTAATACCAATCTGGCTTAACTGGTGCAGGGGGGGGTAAAGAATAAGGAGACAGACTGGACTCAGAAAATACATCATCTACAATGTCTAGCACAGGAGGAATAGCAAGAGGTCTGTGCTGAGGCAATAAAAGAAAGTCTCTGAACCTTTTCTTGGATTCTGAATAATCTTGGCTCTCCCAGTGGAAATGCTCCCTTCATGGTGTGCAGGGTTTCCCCAAAAGAATAGTCCTCAGGAGGAGAGGCGGAAGGGATAGATTCAGCATCAGAGTCCTCATAGGGAGGAAGAAAATATCCCTGTTCTGAAGAGGAGTCAGAAGAAATAGAAACTTGATCAGAGGAATCATAGTCAGTGTCTTGCCTAGGCCTTTTATCAGGAGGGGGATGGGAACCCCTGATCAAAGTAATTAGGTCCTCGGCCATTTTAAGCATTTGTTTCTTAGGCAAGGATGACTGTCCAGGAGAATGCTGTACTTGTTTCTTTGTCTTTAAAGGTGTTTTAGACTTTGTCTTGGTTGCTGAAGTGGCCTTGATAGAAAGCTGTGTAGGTATGAAAACACCCTCAGAAGCCGATGCCTGCTCAGCGGCTCCGGACCCATCTGAGGGAATTGTTTCTGTAGGCTCAATACCTTGAGTTTCCAGAGGCCTAGTTGTCTCCGCATGGGAGTTGGAGGCGGCCTGTGGCTCTGAGGTAGCGGGTGTCAGGGGCTGCGAAAGCGCCTCACTGAGAACAGGCGACTGGCCTAGAAGAGGCTTCGTCGTCGGTTTTGAACCTCGGATGCCTATCCTTTTCTTTTTCCTTGCGTGTTTTATGAGCTCCAGTAGTCAGCTGCTCCGACGGCATTATATAGATAAACCTCCGGCCAAAGTAATGGAAAGCAAAATCATACCGATGCTTAGTAGTGCCTTGGTTAAATCTAGCACAAAACCGACAACTAGCAACGTCGTGGACAGGGCCTAGGCAAGGAATACAGTAAGGATGAAAATCCTTATGAGGTATTTGCTTCCCACAAGAAATACAATTGTTAACTTTTACTGACATCGATCTGGAGCAAGAAAAAGTTTCCCAAACAGGGTACTTAGCTTAATTGAAGACTTCGGATCTGAAATTCAATTTCGAAAATCTCAGGAGTCGGCCGACCAGCACTTGCGAACTGATTTTGCTTCGGGCACCACATGGCAAGAAAGACTGGAGAAAATGGTGTTGGCTGCATCTTATATACCCCTGGCGCACTGACGTCAGGGAAGAGGCGACAGCAACCGACGCTGGACCAGGACTTTGGAATTCAGGCCGACTCCGGGTAGCCTGCCAGCAGAATAACCCAAGTGTAATGACTGCAACAGTGAAACACGATGAACATCGTATGAAATAGACATGAGAGGGGGTACAGTTTTGGGATAATACAGGATTGACAACGAAAACTCATGCAGCTATAAAACCAATCAAGCATGGATACACAAGCTCAGTGGAACTGAAACAAAACAAGCAATATAACACATCTGCCATCAAGTCAAAAAGAGAGAGAACCTAAACTTGAAAATTAATGTACCATTAAAACACAAAAAACATGAATCTCGCAACAAATGACAAACATCAACCATAAATTTATATGTATTTGTTTATCAGGTAGGTGGATTGCCCAAAAAGTGCTTTTCAGGCATAATTTAAACCACAGTGGGGAAACACAAATGCAAACAGATCACACAGATTACAGTAACAATGTAGAATACAGATGATTAAATGTAAAAACAGCAGGCAGTGACACTTATCAAGCATACAAAAAACAATTATGATCTTAAATGAAAAATGTACACAGCATACACACAGTACATAAAAAACATATAAGCCAGTTAAGAACATTGTCAGGAATGACGCTGCGGATGACAGATAACAAAAGTGCTCAGCAAGGTAAGCTTTGACTACGCTGTACAGCCTGCATCTGCAATGTACTGAATGTATGCATTTCTTAAGGAATGAAAATCTTGTAACCTTAGCAAACTGCACAAACAACCTGGAAGTTGACTCCACATGAAAGACCCATTTTTAGAGAACACTTTTTCATAGGTTATGTACTAAACTTTAAACGTCCAAGATGCAGACTAATCAGTACTTGAGGAGCAGCAGCGTGGATTGGAGGGTGCTGAAGGGGTACCAGCTCAAACCCAGCAGGTAGGAAGGTAGGTAGCATATATACATATATATATATATATATATATATATATATATATATATATATATATATATATATATATGATACTCACAATGAAAGGGGTAACACATCATCTGCCTCAGCCAACTGGTCCACAATATTATGGGCAATGCATTGCTGTCAATTAAAAATTGTTTCCTGTTCCAGGATCATGGCTTAATACAACCCTCCTTATGCCCCAAGCAAGATTCTACAGTCCCAGTAACCTACTGGACAGTGTCTGCATATCCCCCAGCAGCTGCTCTGTTCAGGAAGTTAATTCTTTGACTTGCTAGGCTTGCTAATACAGTGCATCCACTTACTCCACTATAAGTGATAAAGCATTCATGGTGTTGATAACTTGCCACTGTAGCCCACTAGATACGTCCCTTGTCATCACCTGTCTCCTTTCATGCTGTATCGCATCCAGGTATTCGGAAAGACAAACAAAAGGAATGTTCAGCAGCAACATAAAACTGTCACCCTGACTATATTCACACAACCCAGTGCTAAAAACACATGCAATACACAACATATCACTGCAACTCATGCACACAGTGCAGCACACAAAGACTCAAGTGTAAGATGCAGAAGTCTACAATACACTGCTCAAAGACAGAGTCCAGAAGTACCAAACGTCATACACAGGCATGTACAGTTCTATACAGGAAGCAACCACTGAACATAGTCTGTTCAAAAATCTCAGGACAAATACCATCACATGAGAGACTCATGTAGGATACACCGAAACATATCAGCGGGCATATGCTAAGTGATACGGGTGAAGCCAAGACAACTTATACTATCATCACATCATAACTGCCACACATGAAAATAGCAGTGATCACTGAAATTGCTACACCCAGTAACTTCAGTGTCTTGTGTACAGAGAGACACAAAGTCATAAAATATCAGGATCTGCAGGCAGAAATGAGAGCAATGTGGAAGAAAGATACCCAGACAGTTCCAATAGTAGTTGGAGCAATGGGTCTTATAAAAAAGAATTTAAAATCATATTTAGAAAGGTTACCAATTCATGTAACGCCATACGAAATGCAGGAAGAGTCATTAATGGCCACACTGCGAGTGCGGAAAAGAGCACTTTTGGCTGACAAAGATTGAAATAAAACTAATTTCATGAACTTTAAACATACTTTGACTTAGGAATGGGGTCCATTCCTGTCATAGTATTAGAAACCCACAAAGATTTGGAGAAATTAAAGAAAGGATATACATGACACACACAATCCAGTGAGGGCAGTATGCAATGTGTCCAAAAATATATTATGAATACATGATGAGACATTACTAATAGCACAGGCAAAGACATTACTAGCTTACAAATGCACTACAGCACACATCAGTAATGTATAAATGTACATCTTGAATGACAAATCCAGTAATACCCATCCTAATTTGCATACTACTACACTGGCACCACTATGACTAATGTAGTGGGTGCCAATGTCCACACTGTGTAATGCTCAAATGCATTTTGTCACACAAGCAATATCAATGGGGACTGTAGCTCTAAGTACCACTGCATTCCCTATGTCATACCCAGTCATACATCCTGTTGCACAAACAGCCTTGACAGAGAATACAGCACAGTTGACAGGTGATGCCATGCTCATCTTTGTGATCCATCACATGATTTCCGGCAAATGTGTCAGTGGTTCAAAATGTAGCACACACGGCTTTGGTGCTGGAAGATCAGAAAAAGTAAAGTTTTGTACCTACCATAAATGTAGATGTTCGAGTGTTCACATTGCTGCAGTCATCACTGTTGGGTTATCCTGTCATCAGGCGGTCCCGCAGTCGGCCAGAGTTCCAAAGTCTTGGTCCGGCGTCGGTTGCTGTCGCTTCTTCCCTGACATCAGTGCGCCAGGGGTATATAAGATGCATCTGACGCCATTTTCTTCAGTTTTTCTTGCCCCAGATGTCAGGTGCCCCCAATAGGTAGGCAATATATATTGCTATATAAAAATATACATATAAAAATAAAACAATACCTTCAGTCACAAGCAAATACACCACAGAGTTTGTATAGGATAGAAAGAAATAGATAAGTCCAGCTAGTTCAGAGGGGATGGAGGGAGGGTAACCTGGACTGCAGCAGTGTGAACACTCGAACATCTACATTTATGGTAGGTACAAAACTGTACTATGTTCATCGTGTTACACTGCTGCAGTCATCACTGTTGGGTTGAATCCCAAAGCTAAGGATGGGTGGTGGAACTAAACAGGGTTTGGAGAGGCTAGTAGGCCCTGCAGAACTGCAGTGGCAAAGCCAGCTCTGCTTTAGAGTATAGAGGTAAGTGATAGTGCTTGGTGAAGGTGTGCACTGAACTCCAAGTGGCAGCCTCCAAAATATCCTTGGTTGGTACCCCTCTGAGGAAGGCTGTTGATGTTGCTGTAGCCCTGGTGGAATGGGGCCTGATGTTAACAGACACAGATTTCCCATGGTGTGTGTAGCAGAAACGGATGCTATGTCCTATCCATTTTGAAATGGTCTGTTTGAGATAACTTTTCCTTGAGATCCTGTGAGGATACAAAGAGCTGGTCAGATTTTCTGAAAGCCTTAGTTTTATCCAAGTAGTAACGTAATTGCCTGTGAATGTCCAAAGAGTGTAGGAGCCTTTCCCCTTTGTTCTGGGGTTTGGATAAAAGGTGGGCAAATGAATGGTTTGGTTTAGGGCCACACTGGATACCACCTTTGGCATAAAGGAAGGGTTAGTTCATAAAGAGAGTCTGTCTTGATGAAAAATGATGAAAGGCTCCACTGCCATTAGAGCCTGTAGTTCTGAGACTCTTCGTGCTGAAGTTATTGCTAGCAGCAGGGCAGTTTTCCATGAAAGGAACTGTAGATCAGCAGTGAAAGCTGGTTCAAAGGGCAAAAGTGTTAGCTTTTCCAGAAAAAAGTTGAGGTCCCAAGGTAGTGTTGGTGCTCTCCAGGGTGGTCTTATGTTCTTAGCCCCTCTGAGGAACTGTCTTAGTAATGGATGTGAAAATATAGGAGGATCTGTGTTGTATTGAGCTGAAATAGCTGAGGCGTGGATCTTAATAGATGAGAAGGAAAGTCCTTTGTGCAACATCTCAGTTAAATATTGAAGAATCTGAGGAATATTTGGGACAAGGGGATTTTGGCCTTTAGCCTGGTTCCAGGCGCAGAATCTTTTCCATTTGTTTGAATAGACTTTCCTGGTGCTGGGCCTTCCTGGCCTCCAGAATGACGTCCATCACAGCTTTAGAGAGAAGTGTTGACTGGTTATTTAGGCAATTTGCCATGCAGCCAGATTTAAAGTCTTGAGCTGGCTGTGTAGAATCTGATTGTTTGGCTGAGTGAGCAGGTGAGGAATTGTAGGCAAATCCATGGTGGGCCTTGAGCCATGTTCCTTAGTATTGGACACCAGTGCTGGCGTGGCCAGTCTGGAGCAATGAGTATCATTTGTGGCCTCTCTAATCTGGCTTTCAGCAGCACCTTTGCCAGAAGAGGCAGTGGAGGAAAGGCATACACTGTCAATGTTTTCCAACTGAATGAGAGGGCGTCCACTTTCCAAGCTAATGTGTGGTATGTCCTTGTGCAGAATTTCCGTAGTTGGTAGTTTTGGTGGGAAGCAAACAGATCTATGTCTGGGCTCCCCCATTTTTGAGTTATCATTGTGAATACTTGTGGATCTAGTTTCCACTCGTGAGGATCTGTGATGCTTCTGCTTAGATCATCTGCCAGTGTGTTTTTCTTTCCTGGCAGGAATTGTGCTTGTAGTTGAACTTGGTAGGTCAGTGCTGTGTTCCATAAGGTCATTGCTTGTCTGCATAGGAGGTAGGAGTGTGTGCCCCCTTGCTTGTTTATGTACCACATCACTGTGGTGTTGTCCGTCTTTATTAGGAGTTGCCTGGATGTAGGAGGTCCTTGAAAGCTGTTAGGGCATTTTGTACAGCTAGCATCTCTTTTTGATTGATATGTAGCTGCCTTTGGTTTGCAGGCCATTTGTCCTGAATACACTGTCCTGCCATGTGTGCTCCCCAAGCATAATCCGATGCATCTGTTGTTATAGTTTGCCTGGCTGTGGGGTAAGATGAAAGGCTGGCCCTTGTTGAGGTGACATGCCTGAGCCCACCTTAGAAACTCTTGTTGAAGGCAGGGAATGAATGGAATTATTGTTTCCAAGCTGTGGCTGTGTTGAGACCATACGCTTTTCAGATACCATTGTAATTTCCTCATATGCAGTTTTGCAAATGGTATTAGTAGTATGCAAGATGCCATGAATCCCAAGGCCTGTAGAATTTTTCTTGCAGGGAGTTGGGTCTTTGTTGCCATCATTTTGAAGTATTGAGTCAGTTTGTCTTTGGTTTGTCTGGCGTGAGGTAAGCAATCTGGGCCGTTGTATTTAAGCTGGCACCCAGGAATATTATCTCTTGTGAGGGCACTAGTTTTGATTTCTTTTCGTTTACTGTGTACCCTACGCAACTTAGAAGGTTTTTGACAAACACCAGATGCTTTAATAGAATGTCCTTGCTTTCTGCTTGAATAAGGCAGTCGTCCAGGTATGGATATATTTGAATCCCTCTGTCTGCAGTATGCAATTACTGGTGCCAGGCATTTTGTGAAGACCCTGTGCGCAGTAGATAAGCCGAAGGGCAGTGCAGAGAATTGGTAATGGGTTGAACCTGCAATAAATCGGAGGTATCTTCTGCAATTTTGTCTGATAGGGACATGCAGGTAATGTCTCCTTGAGGTCCAACGTTACTAGCCAAGCTTTCTTGCCCAGCATGGGAAGAAGTTGCTGTAGTGTTAGCATTTTGAATTTGGGTACTTCCAGGTATGCGTTTAGAATTGAGAGGTCCAGAATGGGTCTCCAGGCTTTGTCCTTTCGGGGAACTAGAAACAGTCTTGAGTAAAATCCTTGTCCTTGCTCATGTGTAGGAACCTGTTGAATGGCTCTCATGCCCATGAGAGCTGAAATTTTCTTTTGAGCCTCTGCCCATTGATTTGGTGGCAGGTTTGGCATTCCTTTTATCCTTGGTAAAGTGTGAAAGTGGAACCTGTATCCTTGAGATACAATATTTAGGACCCATTTGTCTTTTGTGATGATGTGCCAATTGTCTGCAAAAAGAGTTAGTTTTCCCCCCAAGGGAGCTGCCAAGAGGGTTTTGCTTGGTAGTTTGAGGGGCAAGTCATTGCGTTTGTCTTCTGGTAGTTTGAGACCTGTCTTCTCCTCCTTTTTGGGTTGTGGCACTCCATTGTCGAGGCTGGTAAGAGCCTTGTGGCTGGCCTCTGCCTCTTGGGCATCTGTATCTGCACCTCTGTGGTCTGGCAGAAGCTGGAAAGGACCAGTTTTTGGTTGGCCAATTTCTGCTGAAACGAGGAAGATGAACCTGTAAAAAATCCTTGACCGTCTGCATAGATTTTGCCTTATCCTCCATTTTCTTTAAAACTTCTTCTGCTTTTACACCAAATAAAACATCCTGCTGTAAGGGTGCATCCAATAACTTGCTTTAACATGAACAGGTAAAGTTTGCTCTTTTAACCAAGCATGCCTACGTATGGCAGACCCCGTCACTGCTGCTCTACAAGAAGCTTCCAATGAATCAAATCCACATTGCAAAGTATGTTTTCCCACTTGTTCAGCTGAATGCAACAAATCTTGCATTTCCTTGTAATCTGGCTGGTATGTATGTGCAAGCATTTTTTGTTTTAACTGAGACATCAGATATTGTTGATATTTCAGCATGTGAAACTGACAATTTAAGGCCCTCATAGCTAGAGTAGCTGAGGTATATACTTTCTTTCCCCATCTGTCTAGTGCTCTAGAATCCCTTTCAGAGGGCACAGGATTTTTAGCAGTAGAGGCTTTAAGCCCTTTGGGACCCTGGGAAATGGTTTCTGGGTCAGCAACAGGGCTTTTATACAGGAATTTGTGAGAGTCAGGGACTCTGCAGTATCTGCCTGGTTTGGCTGGTGCAGGAGGTAGTGAATTTGGCTTAAGGCTAGATTCTGAATAAACATCATCCACAATGTCTAACACAGGTGGAATTGCAACTGGTCTGTGCTGGGGTAGTAGAAGGAACTCTCAGAGCCTTTTCTTAAAATCAGAGTAATCCTGGCCTTCCCAGTGGAAATGTTCCCCCATAGTATGTAAGGTTTCCACAAAAGAGAAGTCTTCTGGGGGAGATGCAGAAGGGATAGACTCTTCAGCATCAGAATCTTCATAAGGGGGAAAGGAATATTCCTGTTCCTCAGAAGAGTCTGAGGAAATTGAAACCTGGTCAGAGGAAGCGTAGTCCTCCTCCTGCCTTGGCCTTTTATCAGGAGGGGGATGGGAACCCCCGATTAGTGTAATTAAGTCTTCAGCCATCTTAAGCATCTGTTTCCTAGGCATGGGGCCTTGCACTGGAGACTGCTGTGCAGCCTTCTTTGTTTTTAAAGGAGTTTTCAGTTTTGCATAGGATTTAATAGTGAGTGTAGTCGGTCTGAAGACACCTTCAGCAACTGAAGGCGTTTCAACTGCACCGGAATCTCCTTCAGGTATGGAGTGGGAAGGGCCTAAAGGTAAAGGTCGTGGAGGCCTAGTAATCTCCACTTGTGAATCAGATGTCACCTGGGGTTCTAAATCAGCGGTCGTCAGGAGCTGCGTAGGCGCCTCACTGAAAACCGGAGAACCGGCGACTGGCTTAACAGAGGCCTCGGAATCCGGTTTGGATTTCGGCTGCCTGTCCTTATCTTTGCGTTTTTTAAGCATTCCGGTCGTCGGTTGCTCCGACGGCATGGTATAATTAAATTTCCTACCAAAATAATGTTGGGTGAAATCAAACCATTTAATAGTTCGTTTATTAAACCTAGCACAAAACCAACAACCTGTGACGTCATGGTCTGGGCCTAGGCAAGGAATACAATAAGAATTTAAAGTCCTTATGAGGTATTTGCTTCCCACAAGAAATGCAATTGTTAACTTTTTCTGACATCGGACTGAGGCAAGAAAAGGTTCCCCAACGGGGTACTTAGCTTTATGAAGACTTCGGTCTGAAATTCGATTTGAAAATCTAAGGAGTCGGCCGACCGGCACTTGCAAACTGCTTCTGCTTTGGGCACCACGCGACAAGAAAGACTGAAGAAATTGGCATCGGATGCATCTTATATACCCCTGGTGCACTGATGTCAGGGAAGAAGCGACAGCAACCGATGCCGGACCAAGACTTTGTAACTAGGGCCAACTGCGGGACCGCCTGACGGCAGGATAACCCAACAGTGATGACTGCAGCAGTGTAACAAGATGAACAGCAGTCAAATTATTTTTTCAACACCGACACTGCAGTGCAGTATATGTGAAGTGCTGCACTCCACTGTGCACTGCTCTTCTGATGAGAAGCTAAACTGAGACCTCATTTGCCCAAGCTAATGGTAGCTCAGGTGATGTAAAAGAATCCATGGTACTTATCAAGAAGAGTAGGTGGTGCTTTATACACTTATAAACACATCATACTCCTTCCATTCTATTTAAATTTCTACAGATTTTCAGTTATAATATTTTTAATGTTTTACATTTCAATTTGGCAAATTTTAACATCTTTCTATCACCCCATACTTTTCTTCACAACCGTCTTATTTCCACCAACACATCTTCAGCATTTGTAGACTATTATTAAACTAATGACCACTAGGGCTCTAACAATCCTAGCAGTGCACCCCAAACCCATTGGGTACAGAGAATCATGGACGTCTATACAGTGGGGGGCATGTTAGTAGAGAGGTAAAGTACAGTTGTGTACACTTACTATAAATGTAGATGTTCGAGTGTATTCACTGTTGCAGTCATCACATTTGAGTTATCTGCTTGCAGTAGCCCTCAGTCGGCCTGATTAACAGTCTTGGGTCCTGCGTTGGTTGCTGTCATCTTCCATGACGTCAGGTAGTAAGGGGTATAAAGCATGCAGCCGACGCCATTACATCAGTTTTCTTGCCCCAGAGGTCAGGTGCTCCCATAATGGGAAGCAATTATATATACAAGGTTACACCTCCAACAAAAAAGCAAATACACCAAAAAGCTTTAAGCATAGAAAGCAAGAATAGAGGTATAGCCAATAGAAGTCAGGAGAGTAACTAGGACTGCAACAGTAAATACACTCAAACATCTACATTTATGTTAAGTGTACACAACTGTACTATGTTCTTCGTGTTTCACTGTTGTAGTCATCAGATTTGGGTTGATTCCCAAAGCTAAGGATGGGAGGAGGAAATTAGACAGCATTAGGACCAGCTATAAGACCCTGCAAGACTACAGTGGCAAAGCCAGCTCTGGATTTAGAAAAAATTGACAAATGGTAATGCTTGGTGAAGGTATGTACAGAACTCCAGGTAGCAGCTTCTAGGATGTCCTTGGTAGGGACACCTCTGAGAAAGGCTGTAGAGGTAGATGCAGCCCCTGGCTGAATGTGGTCTAATCCCCTGTGGGGTAGGTTTTCCATGGTGCTTACAGCAAAAATGAATGCAATGGCCTATCCATTTAGAAATGGTTTGCTTTGAAATGGCCTTCCCCTCTGCCCCTGCAGCAAATGCAACCAGCAGTTGTTCAGATTTCCTGAGAGGTTTAGTCCTGTCCAAATAAAACCTAAGTTGTCTGTGCACATCTAAGGAGTGCAGTATTCGTTCCCCGTTGTTCTGTGGATTAGAAAAGAAGGTTGGCAAATGAATGGACTGATTAAGGGCCACACTGGATACCACCTTGGGCATGAAGGAGGGGCTGGGTCCTGAGGTACACCCTGTCTGCATGAAAAATTATGAAAGGCTCCACTGGCATGAGGGCCTGTAATTCAGACACCCTTCTTGCTGAAGTGATGACTAAAAGGAAGGCTGTTTTCCAAGAAAGGAATTTCAACTCTGCATTTGCAGCTGGCTCAAAAGAAGGTAGAGTGAGTTTTTCCAATACAAAGTTAAGGTCCCAGGCTGGAGTAGGGACTCTCCAGGGTGGTCTTAAGTTTTTGGTCCCTCTGAGGAACTGCTTCAGTAGTGGATGAGAGAAGAGGGGTGGGTTCTGTGTTGTAATGAGCTGAAATGGCTGAGACATAAATCTTGGAGGAAAAGGAAAGGCCCTTGTGCAGCAGCTCAGTTAAGTATTGAAGAAGCTGAGGTAAATTGAGCTCTGCTGTGCCCATCCCAAGTTTGGTTCCAGGAACAGAATCTTTTCCATTTTTCAGCATAGGATTTTCTAGTACTAGGCCTCCTTGCCTCCAGAATGACATCCAACACTTGCTTACTGAGGGATGGTAATGGAGAGATCAAGTAATTAGCCCGGCTGCCAGGTTCAGGATTTTAAGCTGTGGGTGCAGAATCTGGCCCTCCTGCTGGGACAGCAGGGCAGGGGTCTGAGGCAGGTGCCATGGTGCCAGCAGTGACACACTGCGCAAAAGGATGTACCAGTGTTGGCGTGGCCAGTCTGGTGCAATCAGTATCGCCCTTGGTTTGTCCTGTTTGATCTTTAGTAGTACCTTGGAGAGGAGAGGCAGAGGGGGAAAGGCATAAACTGATATTTTTTCCAGGTAAAGGACAGGGCATCCACTTTCCAAGCTTGTTTGTGGGGAGTCCTTGTGCAGACTTTTTCCAATTGGTAGTTCTGGGGGGAGGCAAACAGGTCTATATTGGGTCCGCCATTTGTTTCTCAACATGCTGAATATCTTTGCTTCCAGTTACCACTTGTGTGGGTCCATGAGATTTCTGCTTAGTTCATCTGCCAGTGTATTTAGCTTTCCTGGCAGGAATTGAGCCTGTAGGTGCACTTGGTAATTCAAGGCTGTGTTCCACAGAGCCATGGCTAGTCTGCAGAGAGGGTAAGAGTGGGTTCCCCCCTACTTGTTTATATACCACATAACAGTGGTGTTGTCCGTCTTTACCATTAATTGCCCTGGAAGAATGTGGTCCTTGAAGGGTGTCAGAGCATTCTGTACAGCTAACATTTCTTTTTGACTGATAAGCAGGTGCATTTGACTTGGGTTCCACTTGCCCTGAATGCACTTCCCTGCCAAGTGAGCCCCCCATGCATAGTCTGATGCGTCTGTTGTTAGGGTTTGGGCGGCAGGGGGTAGAGTGAATGGCAGTTCCTTGTTTTGGTGACAGGCCTCTGCCCACCAAAGGAACTCTATCTGTAGACAAGGTTTGATAGGAATCATTGCTTCTAGATCCTAAGAATGTTGACGCCATAGGATTTTTAGATACCATTGTAGTTTCCTCATATGCAGTCTTGCATATGGAATTTAGGAGAATGCAGGAGGCCATGAACCCCAGGGCTTGCAGTATTTTCCTTGAAGATAGCTGGGTCTTTGTGGCCAGTAGTTTGAAGTAGGCTGTCAAATGAACTTGTTTTTCTGGTGTGAGAAAGGCCATCTGGGAAGTTGTGTTCAAGCTTGCTCCCAGGAATACAATTTGTTGGCAGGGTACAAGATGCGATTTATTTTCGTTTATGGTGTACCCCAGAGAAGTTAGCAATTTCTGTACAAATGCCAAATGATTCAGTAGTATGTCCTGGCTTTCTGCCTGAATCAGACAATCGTCCAGGTATGGATATATTTGAATATTTCTTTGCCTGCAAAATGCAATGACTGGAGCTAGGCACTTTGTGAATACCCTGGGCGCAGTAGATAAGCCAAAGGGCAGTGCAGAAAACTGACAGTGCATATAGCCTGCTTTGAAGCGTAGGTATCTTCTGCAAGATTCCCTTATTGGGATGTGCAGGTAGGCTTCCTTTAAATCCAGTGTTGCCAACCAGGCATCCTTGCCTAGCATAGGAAGCAGCTGGTGAAGAGTTAGCACCTTGAATTTTGGGATCACCAAAAATGTGTTTAAGATAGAGAGGGTCCAGGATAGGACGCTAGTTGTCGTCTTTTCTGGGCACCAGGAAAAGTCTTGAGTAGAAACCTTGTCCCCTTTCCTCTTCTAGAACAGACTGAATAGCACTGATGCTTAAGAGAGAGAGAATTTGCTTTTGAGCCTCTGCCCACTGATTTGGGGGTAGATCTGGCCAACCATTTGGGGTTGGTAAGGAGTGAAAGTGGAATCTGTATCCTTGGGAAACTATATTTAAAACCCATTTGTCCTGGGTAACGAGTTCCCAATTTTTTTTCTGCCGGGCAATCTTTCCCCCCTAAAGGAACGGTCGTTGAGCAGGGCTTGGAAGATTTAAAGTTAAGTCACTGATACAGTTTACCATAAGGGGGAGTCTTACTACTCCCTGCTTTGGAAGTGGGAGCCCCCACTGCTTAGTCCTGTGAGTACCTTGGGACTGAAGCCTGGGAGTTCTGCTGGCTCTGGGTTTGGACTGAGAAGGCCTGGAAGAAACGGGAAAGGACCAATTTTTAGAGGGCCAATGCCTACTAAAATCTGGGAGGCTGTAGTTGCAGGAAATCGTTAACAGTTTGCATAGATTTAGCTTTTTCCTCCATCTTTTTAAGTACTACTTCTGCTTTGTTGCCAAACAGGCAGTCTTGGTTTAAGGGAGCATCCAGCAATTTAGTTTTAACATGATCTTGCAAAGATTGCTCCTTAAGCCAGGCATGCCTTCTAAGTACAGACCCAGTGACAGCAGCCCTGCAAGATGCCTCTAGTGAATCAAAACCACATTGCAAAGTAAGTTTTCCAACTTGTTCAGTAGAATGCATTAAATCCTGTAAATCTTTATTTTCAGCACAGTCAGGAATCATCATCATTTTCTGTTTAAGCAATCCAATAATATGCTGCTGATACATTAACATATGAAACTGGCAGTTTAAGGCCCTAATGGCCAAGGTTGCAGAAGTGTATACCTTTTTACCCCATCTATCCAGCGCCCTGGAATCTCTATCAGAGGGGGTAGGATTTTTGGCATTGCGTCCCTGTGAAATGGTCTCAGGTTCCGCAGTAGGATTTTTAAAGAGGAATTTGTGAGAGTCAGGAACCCTGTAATATCTATCAGGTTTTCTGGGAGTAGGAGGTAGAGAGTCAGGGGCCAAGCTAGATTCCGAAAAGGCATCACCAACAATGTCCAGTACAGGGGGGATAGCTAAAGGCCTGTGTTGGGGCAGGAGTAAGAAATTCCTAAGCCTCTTTTTAGAGTCAGAGTAATCCTGGCTTTCCCAACAAAAATGCTCCCTAAGAGTATGCAAGGTTTCACCAAAAGAGAAATCCCTCTGGAGGGGAAGCATCGGGAATAAGAGTCCTCTGCATCACAATCCTCATAGGTAGATAGGAGTAAATCCTGGTCATCAGAGGAAACAGAAATTTCAGAGTCCTGATCAGAAGAATCATAAGCAAACTCACTCCCAAGGGTCTCTTAGAGGGGGAAAGGATGGCTTCACCTGATTAAAGTAATAAGGTCTTCAGCCATTCTTATCATTTGTTTTTTAGGCATAGAGGCCTGACCACCATGCGGTCTGGGCGTCGGTTTTCTAGGCATGGATCGAGTTTTAGGCCTTGAAGAAGAAGATGGCGTTGGTTTAATATGCAAGTCAGTAGGCCTGAATACACCCTCAGAAGCTGGTGCCTGCACAGCAGCTCCAGACCCATCCAAGGTAGAGACATCCACAGGTTCCACAGTTGAAGCATCTTGCGGCATACCGGACTCTGAATGGGTTTCAGTAGAGGCCTGCGAATCTGAAGTAGCGGGTATCAGGGGCTGTGAAAACACCTCACTGTGTACCGGCGAACTGGTGACAAGTTTAGGAGAAGTGTTGTCGGCAGCTTTGGGACCTATGCAGTCTGTCTCTGTCTTTATCTTTGCTTTTTTTTCGGAATGTCGGTAGTCGGGTGGCTTACCGAAGCCATATCTGGATAATTGAACAGAGTACCAAAATATTTAAAAGTGTAAATAAACCAACAAATAATTTGTTGTTTAAATAAGGCACAAAACCGACAGCAAGGTATGTCGTGGTCATAGCCTAAGCAAAGAATGCAGTACGAATGAAAATCTTTATGAGGTTTTTTTTTTCCACAAGAAATACAATTATTAACTTTTACTGACATCGGTTTAGAGCAAGAAAAAGTTTCCCCAATGGGGTACTTAGCTTAGTTGAAGACTTCGGTTCTGAAACTCGAATATGAAAATTTCAGGAGTCGGCCAATCAGCCCTTGCTAACTGCTTCTGCTTTGGGCACCGCACGGCGAGAAAGACTGATGTAATGGCGTCGGCTGCATGCTTTATACCCCTGATTATCTGACGTCATGGAAGATGAGACAGCAACCGACACAGGACCAAAGACTTTGATAATCAGGCCGACTGAGGGCTACTGCAAGAAGATAACCCAAATGTGATGACTGCAACAGTAAAACACAAAGAACATCTGAGAGATATGCAAGGGAGAGGGGTCGTTACTTAAGATAATACTTTGCTTACTGGTAGCCTCTGCCTATAAGGGACATGGGGGCCAAACCAGGGTAAATTTATGATTTCCCATCCAATTGGCAAGATTTCATTTGAATAGGGTCGGTGATGAACTCTGTTTTATATGGATGCGGAGCTTATTCCATTGTGGCGGGATCCTTTGATACACATATTTGCTTGTCCAGCATGTTCTTTTTATGTCACAAGCAATGTTTATATTCCAAGATATAATGTTTCTGTTGCTATTTTGCAAGTATGCAACAGATACACCAGGAGTGGATCTTAGGAAGCCAAATCTCACTAGCCTGTAGGAGACTGAATACACAGAGAGAGCCTTTAGGTACTCTGTGTAGGACAGGGTATTCATGCCGTAAATTCTCCTGGAGAGAAACTTTTGTGGGTGTTCCAACTGTTGCAAGTGCCTGGTTAGGTACAGGTCAAAGGGGGACACTGTACTCAATGACAGGTCTTATAAGGGCTGAGTAGAGTAGTACTATAATTTCCTCAGACCTGGATGCCATACCCTTTAACATATTTAAGGCACAGGCAAACATAAATGGATATAAAAGAAAACAAACCATATTAAAACATTTCCAGTTATATACATTATATGCAACATGTTTTTTATTGCTATCAACAGTCCAACATTACATAAATTGCTCAATTGCTATCTTCCCTTAAGCCTCATTCTTCCTACTGAACAATTTTCTGCATATATTATTCCCACAATTTCAATTTATTGTAAGATAATTTACTCCTTCCCTGTTCTAAAGATCAAACTTCAAGTTCCTTTATCTCTGTTACAATATTCAGTACTTCAAATATAGCTAGTTTAGACTTTGATTTCCATTTTCTTGTAACTGATTTTTTGCCAGCTACCAGAACTAAACTTAACAAGGCCTTAATATGTATAAGCAATTCAGATCATGTGTCCCAGCTCAAAAGAACCACTTCACAAATTACACCAATTTGCTCACACCCAATATTTCTGACAAGAGTACTCTGGAAAGGATTTTTAAAATCTGCCAACTCATTACACTTCCAAAACATATGTTCCCAGTTACCTCTTTCTTCCCCACCACACCTACAATATTTGCCATGTACCAGAGGAAAAATTATTTGAAGTCGGTCTCAGGTATAAAACTACCTAAGCAAACACTTTCAAGCAAAAAATCCTAAACCTTCTAAACTTTTGCTGTATACATTTTCACTGCTTGTACCTTACTATCCATAAACAAAAGCTTCCATATTATCTGTTTAGTCACTTCCCACATATCCTTAGCAGCCATAACAGAATCTTTTTCACCCATATTCCTTAAGAGGCTTCATTTCACTGTGAGCCCCAAAATTTGGATATTGCAACTTATGGCTATAGCCTAGCCTTAGCCTTTGTTTTACTTTCATTAATTTTATATCCTGAAAATTCTTGAAAAAAGTCTCAATGTTCAACAACACTGAGATATCCTTTTCTGGATTTAACACGTACAAAATAATAGTATATACGAATAAAGCCAACTTTTCTTTATCACCATACCAATTACATCCTTTTATTTCTGAGTCCCTTATTTTCTTTGCCAATGGTCCTAAATATACAGTAAACAAACAGGAAAGAGGACACCCCTGTCTGGTTCTCTGTTCAGACACAACTTATCATGATTTCGCCCTCTCACTTTAATTCATGCCTCTGATTATTCATACAGCCTCTTAATTAACCTTATTACTGTATGAAGGAGTATAAATGATTCCACTGCTCTACTCATAAAATTCCAGCTTATTCTGCATTGAGACCCATCAACATCAGCACTATTTTCCTACATTCTGCTTCCATTTGGATCATCACTGTTTTATTAATGTTGCTAAATGTTTAACTCTCCTCCACAAAACCACACTGACTCATATCTATCAATTTTGGCAACATCTTTGCCATTATTTTAGCTAGTATAGACAAACACTTTATAATCACTGTTTAAAATTGAAATGGGTCTATATCAAGCCAGGTCTGATGGGTCCTTACCATCATTAGGTATTTAAGCCACCACAGCTTTCTTCTAAGATGTTGGTGCTTCCCCTCCTTTTAAAATACTGTAAGATAAAACATTCCAGACTTTTATCACTTTCTTCCTTCCTAACTGCCAAATTTCCACAGGAATACCATTTATTCCTGGAGACTTTCCTGCAGATTGAAACTATATATCCATTTTTTACTTCATTTCTTCTTATCTGAATTGCTAATGGTTGAGCCTCGAGTACCTATAGCCTTGGCATACTTGATCTTCCATATATATTCCAATTTGTGCACTTTCTTGACTTCTATATTGCTCTGTTTTATAAAAAAATGGCATGAAATTTTCAAAATATCTCTAACAGCTCTACATGATCTCTGCTTATTTCCTTGTTATAGGCTTCCTCAGTTTGAGACAACCCTTTCTAGTTTGCTGCCCAAGTCGTTGTGCTAAAAATGTTTGTGCTCTGGAGTTATTATCAACATAAGTTGCTAAACAGCAAGCTTGCTCTCTAAACTCATGTACATTATACAGATATTCCCTTACTATCTGTTTAGCATTCTGCAGTTGCACCGCTCCTCGTTCTGTGAGAGTTCCCTTATTCTGCAATACTTCAACCTTTGTTAGCCCCTTTAAATAATTCCTATTACTTCTTAACAATATCTCTCTCATTTATACCATATTCTTCAACTCCATTTTCATTTTATCCTACCCAATAGGCATAACTTCTGAAGAATTTTTTTATGTCCCCTAGTAACTCTCAAATAATTTTCAGTACCAATTTTTGATGTCCCACCTCTGGACCAGTAATCAAGGAGCCTCAATCCTCACCACTGGTACCTGTGGGGAACACTCACTGGGAGCATAACAGGTAGACACACAGTATCTCCAGATGCAACTCTCTATCAAGCACAATGTTCCTTAGCAGCACACAGGGAACACAGTCAGTCCAGGAGCTGGTTGCACTCACTCTCTCTAGATCCCCAATAAGACTCCCCACTGGCACAGCTATAGAGTTGAGTCCCTAGACAGGGTTCAATACCAAGTCCTTCAACACTCTCTCTATCCAACCAGTGTTTTGTGCCCTTGTCCAAGTAGCCAACACACACACACTGAGATTTGATTTTCACACATACACACCTGGGAAAGGCTGGCACAGGTTTACTAGCGTTGCCCTCTTTTGCCCAGACTATAAGATAGTTATCAGTGCCACCAGAACCCATCACCAGCTACTTTAAGATCCTTAATAAAGGGTGTCACATTTCACTGTGTAATATTAATACTAATACAAATGGTAGTTTGATCAAGAGCAAGGCTATTAGGAGTGGCCCACACAGTGTCACCAAATAAGTATGCAAATACTCTCAACACTTAAATATCGCTACAAAGATCAACCACAAATAAAGGTTTAAATATATTTAATAATAAATAATAAAAGAACAAGATAGTACTAAATATCTATTCACAGTGACATCAGAGTTCAAAAATCACATGAAATATTTAAAATAACATTGAAGGACAGACTCAGACAAAAAAAAAACAGTATCTAGACAGAGCTTCAATATATTCCTGAATGATTCTAAGATAATTATACCATTCCCTAATAACTTACTTGGGCAAGGCAAGATGAAATACGTGAGCAGTTTCTCTAGTCAGGCCCCAAACAGAATACTTTGTCTCATTAAGAGACTTAGCAAAGTAATATCTAAAATATTACTTCTGGGATAGCTTGCAGAATTACATCAGTTCTGGTCATCTGAATACTAGTTCCCATGCCAACCCCCATTGCTGCATTACCAGTAGCTGGCAGGATTTACCGCCTCCCTGTAAAAATACACATACAAGGGCTTTTGCTCAGATTTATGGCAGGTACTGCAAGTCAAAATAATTTCATACCTCCATGCTTACAGAGTAGTAATTAGTTCATCCAAAAGACAATGAAGAAAGTTTCCTAGTACAGACTGTTTCTGTGGCTGCAATGAAACCTAGCCCATAAAGTGATATAATTTCTGATATATTTTAAAGTTTGCTGGACTGAGGTTAATCTCTTGTCTTCCAGTTTCCTCTACTAAAACATATACACATTTAAGCAGTTACAATAGTGCATGTATATTTCTGTTCTCTCCAGTAGGGCACACTATTGACCCATTTTAAACACAAGCACTTTACAAATACTTTTTCAACACAAACATCTGTACAAATCAGTTTAATATACATGACATACAGTTCTAATATATTTGTAACACAAGCATCTTGTATAAATCAGTTTGATATTCACAAATGACATGCAATTATTTACAGAATTCCAGCTAGCTGTGCTGGCAGTACCTCCTATCATCACATCCTCCCCTTCGAAGATTCAAGCTAGTTTATCAAGTGCCCCTTGAGAAACATTGCTTGAGATGAATGAGCCTATTTGGGAATACATTATCCCATACACTGTCTAGCCATCTGCATTGGCATTGCTAACCCCACTGTGGTGCTGCACTGTCGTATCATAAGCCTGCAACCCAAGGCTCCACCTTAGTAACTTGGCATTTTGGTGGCTGGCTCGATGTAGCCATGTTAAGAGATTGTGGTCTGCAACTACATTGAATTTCCTTCCATACAGTTAAAACTGAAGTTTCTGCAGTTCCCATATTATGGCTACACATTCCTTTTCTACAGCTGCATAGCATTCCTCCCTGGGATGGAGCCTAAGGCTGAGATATACCACTGGGTGCTCTTCTCCCTCTGACAAAACCTGGCTGAGTACAACCTCCACCCCATGATTTGAAGCATCCACCTGCACAACAAAATTCTTTGTTATAATATGGACTGGCTAACACAGGGGGTCCTTCTAAAGCCCCTTTATCCTTCTGGAATGCCTGCTCACATGCTGGGGTCCACACTACCTTATCTGGCCTGCTTTTCCTTATCAGATCTGTGAAGGGGAGCAGCTATGGTACTATAATTGGGGATAAACTTTCTATAGTACCCTGCAGTCCCTAAGTATGCCCTCACCTGCTTTTTGTTAATGGGGCAGGCCATGCCTGAAGGGCTTCCACTTTGGCAGGTTCTGGCCTGATCTTACCCCTCCCTACTCTATATCCCAAGTAGGAGATCTGTGCCATACCCACCTGACACTTACT
The DNA here is from genome assembly GCF_019279795.1 of Protopterus annectens. Lineage (NCBI taxonomy): Eukaryota > Metazoa > Chordata > Ceratodontiformes > Protopteridae > Protopterus > Protopterus annectens. The sequence goes on along the minus strand of NC_056748.1, from coordinate 368,407,575 downwards.
GGGCTTAATGGTCAACCCTGCCCTCTGTAGTCTGCCAGCACCTTCCTGATGTGCTGAAGGTGCTCTTGCCAGGAATGGGTGTAGATAGCAATATCATCCAGGTAAGCAAGGGCAAAATCTCCTGCTCCTGCTAGGACACAATCTACCAGCCTCTGTAAAGTCACTGGGACATTTTTCATCCCAAAGGGCATCTTTGTTAACTCATACAAGCCGAAAGGAGTCAGAAAGGCTGACCTCTCTCTAGAGTGAAAGTCAAGGGCACCTGCCATTAGCCCTTGGTAAGATCAATAGTGGTCAGATACTTAGTCTCACCCAACTGCTCTAGGTTTTCATCTGTCCTAGGCATGGTGTAGGCATCTGTGTGTGACTAGTTTCCTTTAGTCCACAAAGAACCTGGTACTGCCATCCTTCTTTGGTACCAGCACCACTGGAGAGGCCCAGGAACTGCTGGACCCCTGGATTACCCCCCGTTCCAACCTTCCCTGTATCTCCTCCCTCAGAGTCCATTTGACTCTCTCAGGCACTGTATAAGGGGCCTGCTTAATAGGTCTTTGGGATCCTGTATCCACATGGTGCTGCACCAGGTGGGTACAACTCTTGTTTCCCAGTAAGCATGCCCCCAAACTCCTGTAACACAGCTTGGATTTCTCAAACCTTGGTACAGGGGACAGCTGCTGGGACATTGCTACCGCTTCCACTGAGGTGTCAGTCCGAGTCTCACTGAGGAGATCAGACGCCAGATCCCACTCAGACTTCTCCTGCCATCCACAGCAAATGTTCAGCACAAGGGCCTCTCTATCATGGTAAGGCTTCATCATGTTAACATGATATCATCATGTCCCCTGCCTCCTGCATAGCAGTTCTACCATGTAATTAACATCACTGACCTTCCTTACACCCTTGAAAGGTCCCTCAAAGCTGCCTGCAGCTTAGTGTCTGACAGGAATGAGAACCATAGCCTTCTGCCCCCCACAGCATACTCTCTGGCTCGAGCATTCCTGTCATACCAAGACTTTTTCTGCTGTTAGGCTTCTGCCAGGTTCTCCTGGGCTAAGCCCATGAGCTCCCTGAGCCTTGTCCTGAGGTTTAGGACATATGCCACAACAGACTCCTTGTGGGATTTACACTCACCCTCCCACTTATCATGAAATCAAATCTAGAGGGCCCCCACACCCAATGCCCATACAGCAACTCAAAGGGTGAAAAAACTGTGAATTCCTGGGGTACCTCTCTGTATGCAAACAGCACACGGGGCAAATTTGTCCCACTTTCTCAAACTGGTCTGTAAATGCTGGTAGCATGGTCTTTAATGTAGAGTTTAACCTCTCCACAAGACCACAAGTTTGGGGATGGTAGGAGGTGGTCTTTTAGGTGCTTTACCCCACAGTGCTTCTACAGACAAGCCAGCAGGTCTGACATGAAATTGGCACCTCTGTCAGTCAGTATTTCTCTTGGGAAACCTACCCTGCTAAAAATCTCTAGGAAAGCATTTGCCACCTTCTCTGCCTCGATGCAGGACAGAGCCACCGCCTCAAGGTATCTAGTAGCATAATCTACTACCATTAGGATATACTTCTTCCCTGTGGAACTTGGGGTACTCAGCAGCTCCACAATATCCATAGCTACCTCCTGAAATGGCTCCTCAATCACAGGCAAAGGCACCAAAGGAACTTTGACCTTGTCTCCTGCCTTGCCTACTTTTTGGCACTGCTCACAGGTCCTGCAGTACCCTGTTACATCCCTTGCGAATCCAGGTCAATAAAAGTTCTGCATTAATACACCTCTTTGTATGCTTTATGCCCATATGACCTGCAAATGGAATGTCATGAGCTATGGTTAGAAGTGCTAGGCGGTATGCTCTGGCCACTACCAACTGCTGTATTCTCTCACAGTCTAGTCCTCCTTCAGGCATCCATTCTCTATACAGTAACCTTTTGTTCCAGTATACAGAAACACCTTTTCCTTGAGAATCAGACACCTCCTTAGCTACCTCCCTCAAGACTTGTAATGTAGGGTCTGACAGCTGAGCCAGTCTCAGCTCTCTCTTTGTAACCCTTCCCAGCTCCCCTTCCACAGGAAGTCTGGTATCCTCTGACAGCTGTGCCTCATTGTCAGCCTGGGTACTACTACTCACCTCTGCCCTTGCAGTCACTCTGTCCAAGGGAGCATCAGTACCCACCAGCAGCTGTGGCTCACCTTCAATATCACTGCTACAAGGTAGTTCCCTCCCTGAAGTAGCCACCTCACCAGTCCTGGCTTCAAGTGTGCAGTCTGTCTGGGCCACCTCCCCAGGCAACCAGACCCACATGCCTGTCTCCGATTCTGACTGTGTGTCACTGCATGAACACAAGGTAATGCATTATCAAAATCATTCCCTATCAGGACATCTGCAGGGATATCCTCAAACACACCTAACTTGCTTGCTTCCTTTTCCACCCTCCCAATCAAGGTGAACCCTAGCCAAATGTATTAGGAATGGGGTACCTCCTAAAGCTCTGACTGGAGTAGACTGCCCAAGCAAGTAGTGCTCCTCTTTAACCACTACAGGCTTCACAATGGCTCTTAGCAGTGGCCTGTTTCCCACCTACTAAGATAGGATATAACCTATTGTGGTAGTTTGGTACCCTTGTTGTCTCCACACAACTTTCCACAGGCATTCTGTTATTCCCACTTGCTGGCTCCCCTACCTTTTTTTTCTCACCTTGCCTCCGTGGACATATATATGATACATGGCCCCACTGGTTACATTTAAAGCATTTAACCCCTGACCCTGGCAGCGTACCTGAACCAGTGGCATCCCCTGCTGCTGGTGGACTTTGTTGGGGTGGCTTAGGCTGCCTAACATGGGTTTCCTTACATCCATGTGCAGGACTGGGTATCCCTTTCTTGTGCAGTGATGCCCTGCTTACTAAGCAGAGCTCTCCCTTTTTCCCCAGCTCATCTGTAGAGTTGCACTCCCTGTTTGCCAACCACATTCTCATGTCCTCAGGCAATGTACTAAGGGTTTGTTTCCTCACCAATAGGTCTGCAGCCCTTCAAATGTGGTGACCTGACACCCACTCACCCACATAAGAAAATAAGTGCTTAACTCAGCAATATAATAACACACACTTTCATCTGCCTTGTGTCTATGCTCACAAAACTTTTTTTTCTATAAACTTCAGGTGTTAAAACACTTTAACAAACATTTCTCTACTTTGTCACAGTCTAAACAATCAATCTCTACCATGGAGTAAGGGGGTAAAGAACTGTACCCAGAGCCCTCTGTCAACATTATACTGTTTGCATACTCTTTCAAATATATGAATAAAACTATCAAAATTATCACCTTCTTGGTAATGAGGAAGAAGTTTTCGGACCTTTATTGCTTCTGGGGTATGGTTACCCCCTTCCCCATTACCTCCATAACCCTGGCATAGAGTCAGCATTTCTTTATCATGTTGCCTCTACCTCATTTTCTTCAGCTTTCAGACATCTCAGTCTCTCTGCTGATTTTAATTTCATCTGTTTCTCCAGCCTCCAAATGCCACAATCTGTCTGCTGATTCTAGTTCCAAACTTTTGTCCTCCAGTTCAAGTTTCTAAATCCAGACGAATTTCTAAGTCCTCTGAGGAAATGTTGAACTGTCCATTTTCTGAGAGCTGTACACCCCCCCACCCCCCCAAAGCCAGTCTGGCTGTCTTCCTGGTCTGTGATGCAGCTGTGATTAAAGCTACAATCATCTCCCCTTTAATCATGTTGGCATGCACCAGTCCTCTGGCTTGGCATATCTCAAACAACTGGCTTCTTGTCAGTTAGCCATAATCCTCTGCTGACATCCTTGCCTGCTCTCCCTGACTAAGCTAACATAAAATAAATAAAACTATTGTGATATGAAACTCTGAATGTCTACCATGTGGCTGCTTCATTCAACAAACACCTTCTTTAGTGACCACTCCTTACAGGAGTTCAACATCCACACCACTGTTCACCAATATGTGATGTAGTGATCCCACCAATGCCAGCCAATATGTGATGCCCCACCTCTGGGGTCAGTAATCCCTCTGGGGTCAGTAATCAAGGAGCCTCAATCCTCACCACTGGCACCTGTGGGGAACGTTCACTGAGAGGATAACAGCTACATACAGTAGCTCCAGATACAGCTCTCTGCACTAAGCATAACCAAGTACAATTTCCCTTAAGAGCACACAGGGAACACAGTCAGTTCGGTGGCTGGTTCCTCTCTCTTTCTCCAGATCCCCAATAAGACTCCCCACCAGCATTTTTTTAAGGGTGTTCTTTAAGAAGAATGCTTTTTGTATCTGGTCGCACAGACATGACAGATGTGTGTGACCTGTTTCTGTCTTCTGCGTCTGTGTGACCTGCTGTTTATGTCTTCATCTTCCAAGCGTGCAGAATCTCTGAAGACGTTTGAAATGCAGACCACAAACAGACAACTGAGAGGTAGGTGTGTGTGCTTGTGTGTGTGTATTTAAGTGGTAGGTAAATAGGTGAGTGAGTGAGTGTGTGTGTGTGTGTGTGTAAGAGGTAGGTAGGTAGGTGTGTGTGTGTGTGTGTGTGTGTGTGTGTGTGTGTAAGAGGTAGGTAGGTGTGTGTGTATGAAGGATGTAGGTAGGTACACACCTCTCAACTGTTTATGATTTTCAGGGACATCCTTGATTTTGACTGAAATTTTAGCTCTGTTCCTCTTAACCCACGTAAAAGTGGTGACTTTTGGAGAAAAGGTAATGAATTAGACTTAATGACAATAGAGTTACAGACTTCTTTTACTTCACAAAAAATGCATATTCACTCATGTTCTGTTTTGTCAATGCCTCAAATTAATAATACTAACATATGAAATATGTCCCTGATTATTTTTAGATTTGTCCCTGATTCTGTTGGCATTCGTCCCTATTTTGATTGAAAGCTATGGGTAGGGGTGTGTGTGTGTGTGTGTGTGTGTGTGTGTGTGTGTGTGTATACACATATATACCAATCTCTGAGAGCTGTATGCCAAAGGATATGAAGTCTGAAACTTCAGTCCTTTTTATGAGGAGCAGACCAAAATATAGGGCAAAAATCTGGACAGTTGAGAGGTATGCTACCTACCTCATACACCAGAGGACTGGTGAATGCCATATATATATATATATATATATATATATATATATATATATATATATATATATATATAAGGAAGGTATATATATATGAGGTAGGTAGCATACCTCTCAACTGTCCAGATATTTGCCCTATACTCTGGTCTGCTCCTCATAAAAAGTACTGAAGCTTCAGACTTCATATCCTTTGGCATACAACTCTCAGAGATTGTTTTAATTGGTTCCTTATAAATAATGTTTTTCTTTCTGCCTTAAGGTCCCCAAAATAATTCTCGTATTTTCACCAGTTCCCAATTGTAAAAAGGTTGAAAACCACTGTCCTATCCCATCTATCAGCTTCAGATTGTTTCTTTCATATTTCCCATAGGTTCACAGGTTAGTACTAGGCTAACCACTGTTATGGAATATTTTAAGCCTAGCCAATTTTTCCAAAAGTGAGACTCAAACCGTGTACTGTGTGTTTCTTAGGTAACACCTTAACAATTATGCCATAAAATACTGTACTAATGTTTATACTTCAAAAACCTTCCCACTTACACTCAATCTAATTTTCCCCAAAAATCTTCATTATTTTAATGCTCCAAAAAATAATGGTTCATTGTTTCTTCATTGCAATCACTGCATGTTCTCTATTCCTTTGCTTTACATTTCATATTGCATTTTACAAGAAACTTATCCAATAATAACTAGGCTAGACAAGATAGAAATTATACTTCACAGGAGCATGTGCATTTCACTGAAAGCTTCAGTACACATCCAATAACTATTTCTGATCATGCACCAATAAAAACTAAGATAAAAATGTAGGGTATTGAAGTATAAAATAAGACAATGGCACTTTCCTACAACCTGTTAAAAGCGGAGTAATTTAAGGAATGGGTACTGGAAATTATTTGAGAGTTACAGTATTAGAGAAAATAGAAATATCTTCAGAAGTTACAGCTAGTAAAATGAAAATGGAGTTTAAAAGTAGGGTCAAAATAGAACACAAACATATATGGTTAAGTAATAGAAATTACATAGAGGGGCTGATAAAGGTTAACTTAATGCAGAATAAGGGGAATCTCACAGAACAAGAGTAGAAGCAAATGCAGAGTGCTAAAGAGAAAATAAGGAAATGTCTAGATAATATACATGAGTTTAGAAAGATTATAGTTAAGCAACTACTTTCTGGTAACAACTCCAGAGCACAAAAACGTTTAGCACAAAAACTTAGGCAACAGAACGTTGAAAGAGTTGCCAAACTTAGGACACCTATAATAAGAAAAATAACCAGAGATCTTGTACAGGTTTTAGAGCTATTCCAAAAATGTTATGAACATTTGTACAAAGCAGAGAAATGTGGAAAGCAGCAAAGAGTACAAATGGAAATATTTATGGAAGACTTAATTATGCCAAGGTAGATAAAGCTCAATAACTAACAGTAAAGATAGGAGGTGATGAGATAAAAACAGTGAAACAATCAATTTTCAGGAAAGTCTCCAGGAATAGATGGCATTACTGTGGAAGTTTGGAAATTAGGAGGGACGAAAGTGATAAATATCTGGAAGATTTTGTTTAACAGTATTATGAAAGAAGAGGGAAGCACCGACATCTTGAAAGAAAGCTGATGTGGCTGTGTTACCTAAAGACTACAAAGACCCATCAGACCCAGCTTCATATAGACCCATTTCAATTTTAAACCATGATGATAAAGATGTCTATATTTATTAAAATAATGGCAAAGTTGTCAGATATGGATCAGTGTGGATTTGTGGAGAGAAGGAAAGCATTCAAAATTAAAAGAGCAATGATGATCCAGAGGGAATCAGAATGTAATAAAATACTTATATTGGTGGGTCTTGATGCAGAGAAAGTATTTAACAAAGTAACCTGGGATTTTATGAGTAGAGCATTGGAAGCATTTGCATTCCCTGATAAAAATAATAGGGTTAATTAGAAGAAAATATATGAAGGACTGGAGGCAAGAATTAAAAGTGGCAGGTTCCTCTCAGATTAGCTGTGTTTGAACAGAAGAACCAGGTGCCCTCTTTCCCCTTTAATTGCTTTATATTTAGAGCCATTGTCAAAGAAAATAAGGGGCTCAAAATACAAGGGTATAATTAACATGGTTATCAAGAAAAGTTGGCTTTACTTGCAGATATTATTTTGTACATGATAAATCCAGTAAAGGACATCTCAGTGTTGTGGAACATTTTGAGAGAGTTTCAAATCTTTTCAGGATAAAAAATTAAAGAAGATAAAACAAAGGCTACAGCCATGAATTATGTACCCACAAACAAATTGGTTCAGAAATACCCATATTTATGGAGACATAAGGTGAAATATTTAGGAGTATGGATTAAAAAGGCTTTTGTTATGGCAGCTAAGGATATGTGGGAAGAGACTAAACAGAAGATAATTTAAATACTGGAAACCGTTATTCATGGATAAGAATAATAAGATATAAGCAGTGGACATGTTTTAGTCCCTTTGGTCTTGTATATGGGTCAGGCATACTTTTATCAGCCTGAAGAGAAGTTGTGGGCATTAATTAATAAAGAACTGAATGAATCTATCTGGGCATGAAAGAGGGCAGGAGTTAAGTGGAAGAAGTTGATCCTTTCAACAGAAAAAGGTGTTTTAGGTTTACCTGATTTGAAGGGAAATTTTAGAGCTACACAGTTAAGGGCTCATATATATACAACATGAGCAGAAGGTTATAATTCAAAATGGAAAAGTATGATGACAAAAGCAAGGATGAAGTTCAAAAATACAGAGTGGGATTTCGGATGCAGATCCTTAAGGAGAATAATAACTGTACAGTATATTACATTCATAAAGTAGGAGAAAGTATTCTAAGAAATAAACAAATACGAGAATGGAAAAAAACTGCCAATAGAGATGACTGCAAGGGTACAGAAAAAAGGCAAGAGGGGGGCTAGAATTTACTGGAGAAACCTGTCAAAGGAACCAAGATATTGGGAGCAAATAACTCAAGCAGGAAGTGTAAGAGTAGGAGTAGGCCTAGAAGACATTTGGATTGCAGGCTAGAGACTGTTTTCCCTACCACTGCTTGATTTCAGAGTACAGGCAAACAGAAAGGGACAGGAAGATTTTAAGTGAAACAACTGCTCTGGTAGAGTTTTTTGTTTAATATAGAACAGAAGCAGCTGGCTGTCACCATACATTATGTACCCACACACAAACTGGTTCAGCAATATCCATATTTATGGGGATATAACTACTTAGGAATATAGATTATAAAGATTCTGCTATGGCAGCCAAGGACATGTGGAAAGACTAAAATGATGGTACAAAGACTAAAACGATGGTACAAAGACTAAAACTGGAAGCTCTTGTTTATGGACAGTAAGGTACAAGCAGTGAAAATACATGCATTAAAAGTCCAGAAAGTTTAGGATCTTTGTTTTGAAGTGTTTGCATAGGTATTTTTATAACCCAAGCAGACTTCAAAGAATTTTTCCTCAGGTAGACAGCAAATGTTAGAGGTGTGCTGGAGATGAAAGAGGTAACTTGGAACATATGTTTTGGGACTGCAATGAGTTAGCAGATTTAAAAAAATCCCTACAGATTACTCTATCAAAAATACTGGGTGAGCAAATGGCTGTAAGTAAGGAAATTATTACGAGCTGGGATACAGCAGAGGCACTAGCAATGCCATCTCATGGGTATTAACAGCCAGAATCCCAGTAGGCATCCAGTAACCATTTGAAATGTTGGAGCTCGCTACAGTGAGTCCTGAAATAAGGAGAATGAATGGCTGAAAGAATGGACTAGCATATATTAAGCCCGAGATACCTTTTCTCAAAATAGTCCCCTTACTCAAGATATTGCAATCTTGGAATTGGCATATACAAGTTTGGGGTATGTGAGGATGCGGGGGGGGTTGCCCCATAAATTAAGTTAAAAGAGAAGAGTGATTTTCAAGATTTGCTCTTCTCCTGTGTTTTCAGTCTGTTTTTTTCTGGTTTGTCAGTACTCAGCATTCAAATTGCCAACACTGCAATGGGAAGCCTAGGCATCCTGCAGTACTAAGTCATCTATTAATTACAGCTCCAGTAAGAAACTTCTTGCTCAAACCTGATGAAGCATCAAAATGAAAGCCTCCTAAATATGCAACAAAGTCTAGAAGATTTAGGATCTTTGCTTGGAATTGTTTATATATTTTTACACCCCCACGTAGACTCCAAAAGAATTTTTCCTTGTGTAGAAAGCAAGCATTGGAGGTATGATGGGGAAGAAAAAGGTAGCTGGGAACATATTTTCTGGGAATGTAATGAGTTGGCAGACTTTAAAGATTCCCTGCACACTGCTCTGTCAGACAGATACTGGGTGAGCAAGTTGGTGCAACTAAGAAAATGATTTTTTGAGCTATGACACAGAAATGGAATTGCCTAGTCACAGTAAGGCCTTGCTAAGTCTAATTATGTTGGCTGCCAAAAAAGCAATTACTACAAAAAGGAAATCAAAGTCTAAACAAACTATGCTAGAAGTAGCGAATATAGTAAGAGAGAAAGCAACTGGAATTGGGATCTTTAGAAAAAGGGTAGGATCAAATTACAGAGGAAAACTAGGAAATGGGGGAAGAATAAATGCAGAGGAGGAATGAGGTTTAAAAGAAGGCAGGATTTGAATGAGCTTTGTAATGTTTGAGTGACAATGACTGGATAGATTATAAGTGATGTATAACGTTTGCAACGACAACTGTGTCAGCACAGTTTGTAATGTATAATGTTTGCAACTGTAATTGTGTCGGCATGGTTTGTTTTCATTTACATAAATGTAAGATCGCCTATATCATATGTGATGATTTAATACATATGTTTCTTGTTAAAAAAAAAAAAAAAAAAAAAAAAAATGAAAGCATTATAGTAATTATGAGGATAACGGGCACACACCGATGATCCTGCCACTGTGGCTGCTCACCTCCTTGATGTTCATGAAATGGCATCTGTGCCTGCATCTTCTGTCATTACTGTATCACCATCTATACATATGCAGCTGACTCCACCAATGACTATTGGGATTCTTGCAATAGAATTTAAACTCCTCATTACTGCTGTGCATATTACTTGGGTAGATGCCATCTTTACATACATAATCTGCTAAACGCTGGTAAGATGCTGAGGAAACTCTAGCACATATGCCTGGCTGAAGCTTGTGAAATGTCAGTGCTGACCTTAGCTAGACTATGGAAAATGCCACTGGCCAGCAGTGACACTGCAATATAGGCCCTGGTCTATAAAGGTAGGTCTCTGACTGCTATGTACCTCTGAAGCCCTACACAATTTACACAGCCAGTAGTGAGTGGCGATGGCTTTGATATCTAGACAGTGGCTGCAAACAGATTAGTGTGTTGTATAACACAATTTCTTAAAGAAATGTGGCTGCCCCTAGCTCTGTTTTAGAGATGGTGGTGCCTATGGGTGGGCTACTGTAGCCAGCATTTTGACAATAATTATAGGACTTGTATCCATGTTGTGAACAGCATCTTTGACCTCCTGCATTGCATCTGGCTCACCACAGTTTGGTATGTAATGTGTATTTGTCTGTGAATTGCACTCCATTTATTGAGTGCGCTCATTTCTGTTTGTACATGGAAACACTTCATTTGTCTGTATAATATTTATCTCATGTATTACAATGTAGCTGGCCACCTCTTAGGGCTATCCACAAACTGAGAGTAGTACTTTTCAGTCACCTGGTTGGTGCATTATCATCATCCACAGTTCACTGTTCATGAATCTTATCCACTATTTTTAATGTGCCTGACTTTAAACATGTGCTCTATAGCTTTTTTGGGTCACAGCTCAAAAGGGCCACTTGGATTAGTTCACTTAATTAAATAATGAAATAAAAATAAATGTACTGCATAATCATTCATAACATTCCAGCACTAGAATTTGCCCTCAAACAGCAGCACTCCACTCACATGAAACTCTAATATTCACTCTATTACACTGAAGGATAAACCCCATACTACGGCCCAGACAAACCTGGACTGAATATTTGGTCCAGGCTCTGGTAGAGGTAAAAGCAAAGGGAGTGAAATTATTGGGCTGTCATCTCCACAACAATGGAATCTGTCTGGGTTGTCTATGATCAACAAGGACAGTCTCTGGGAGGCTGAAGGATACTCTATGGCCTCGTTAATAAAAATACCATAATATAAAGGACCAAGTCACTAGCTCCATTTGTTTTAATGACTGGACCTAGAAGTAGGTTTGAGTTAGAAGGTCTCTTCCGTGTTACACTAAAGAGACATCATCTCTAAAACATCTCCAAGCCTGGAATCGTCCAGGGGGAATGCTGCAGAATTTGCACCTTCATCCTAGTCACTCTTAGTGAAGTCAAACTGCCTCCTCTTGCACTTAAACGTTTTAATATTCTTTGGTGGTGATGGATGCAAGGAATGTAAAGAACAGCGAGCTTCCTCAGCTATGAAAACGGTACCATCCCAAGGGCCTAACAAACCCTCTCTCCTAATCAATGATATAGCGTGTGCGCAATACTGGATAGCAGGGTGTTTCAGATAGAAATCAAAGACTGAAGAACAGTACCAGGTGGCACATACAGTGGAGATGAAATAAGACCGACACTGTTCTCTGAACTGAAAGGACTGACCCTGAATGAGAGCCAAAAGTAATCATGGCCAAGAAGGGCCCCGTTGTATAAGCAAACATACCATAACTCTCTAGGTGTTAGAATGATCACTGTTGCAGTAGCCTTAGCTATACCAGTTATATCCTGTTAAGGGTACAACAGCTGGCTATTTCAGGGCACCCTCCATGCTCTCAACCAATTAGCTTGAGATGATCAAAAGTCATGTTTAGGCACAAAGTCCTTCATAGCTTTCATGCCAACAGACAGAGGGAAACTAAAGCCCTGAGAAGACAAAATTAGGAGTATAATAAAAATCCACACACTGATACAAAAGCTTACAAAAAATAAGGTGGAGGGAGGTGGCTGCTACTACAGCAGTGATCATGCAAACATCTACTGTTATTGTAAGTTTATTTACACAACTGTAATATGTTAATTTGATCACTGCTGCAGTAGCTTTAACTGTATGGGTAGATTGTCATAGCTTTAACTGATTGGAAAGTGGAAGAATGAGGGCCCAAGAGCTCCTTGAAAATGGTCCTAGCAAAGCCTGTCCTAGACCTGAAGAATGAGTCTGTTTTACAGTACTTTGTAAAAGTCTGCACAGAGTAAAAAGGTGTTGCATCTAGCATGCTTCAAGCATCCAACCCTTTCCACAAAATCACAGATGAAGCAAAGGCTCTAGTAGAGCAATCCTTGAACCTGCCTGGATTTTTTTTGTATAACACAAGTAATGGCATGAAACAAACATTTTGAAGCAATATGTTTTGACACAAGTTGTCATTTTTACCTTCACAAGAAATGAACAGCTACTGATCAGACTTTCTAAAAGATTCTGTTTAGTCATGGTAACACCAGAGCTATCTGTGGACATCTAAGGTATGACGTATCACCCCCCCCCCCCCCCCCACACACACACACACACATTTTTAGGTTCTGAAAATAAGACTGGGACAAAAACAGCTTGGCTTAAGGTACACTTGGATACCACTTTAATAACGAATCCTTCATTTATGCGTAAAGAAACCCTGCCTTTGTGGAAAATGAGATAAGGTTGACCCACCCTGTGAGCTTGCAACTCAGGTACTTTTCTTGCAGAGATCAAAGCAATTAGACTGTTAAGTATGTCATTGTCCACCCTCTGTGAGCAAAGACATGCTCATTGATCAGTTTAAACTAGAAATTAACCTCTTTGCTTTTCAACCAATTCAAAATAGCTACTTTTCTGCTTGGTCAAATCCAGGACTGCAAAGACTTTTAAGATGGCTGCACATTGAGTAAAAAGCTTAAGTCTGAAAACAGAAACTTAGCAGAGAAAGCCAGTGGACCTAGATTTCTGGGTAAATTTCAGTAGCTGGCTAGTAAGTGCATTGCCTGGATGCCAGGAAAAAAGGAATAGAGAGGACCTGAAAGAAAATCGCCTACAAAAGGTTGTAAAAACACCAACTGGTTATAAGGCAGCTACACACACAACTGGATAAAATGAATGAAACACTGACGGGGTATATCAACTTAAAAAAATAAAAAGCTGGCAAAAATTCTAAGATATTCAGATGATGTGATAAAACTGCAAAATTCAGAGGTCATAATGAAGAAAAGGCTAACTGAATACTAGACTGCACAAGAAGAGATGTTTCAAAAATAATAGAATTAGAGGACAGAGCATGTAGGGAAAACCGGAAATGTTCTGCTGTACCCAAGAAGCTGGAAGGAACAGATTGTATTAATTTTATGAAAGCACAAATAAGCAACTGGACTGGTACTCTAAGAAATTGGTAATAGAAAGTGAAAATTATGTGTATGCTCCAAGCCTCGCTATGAGAAAACAACCTAAACCTTTTGCAATATTACCACCAGAAGGAGCAGATTCTGACAAAACTGGCAAGACAAAATACTAGAAGTGGGAGACAGAGTGTTTATGGAGAATGCCTACTCATTGTGCAACAGGCAAAAGAGGTGTACATTTATCCCATTATTCAGGGAATGTCAAGAAGCAGGTATGAGATTCAAACTACTGTACCTAGCTATCTTCAAAATATTTTCCCTGGAGGAACAAACTCATTTTATGAAGTGCATGTAAAGAAAGAAATACAAAAGTTTATCCAACAGAAGTGAGCTGTGAAACAGAAGGAGATTCTGCTTCTTGTTCTTCTGGCGATAAAGACCACAGCGAGACTGTGCCCTTGAAACTTTTTCCAGTGTTTCAACAGAAAATGCTCGAGAGGGAAAGCACCACAGGAGTTGACTGGATGAATTGGGAATATGCTGAAAACAAAACAAAGACAGGGTTTGGGAGAAGGAGATGAGCAGTAATAGAACAAGAAAATCTTGAAATATTGGACTTTCTTGAACCTTGTTTAAACGTGTAGGGGCCTCTAAGTATATACCCTACTTCCTGTCATTAACGTTTGGAAAATAAAATCAGTAACTTGGAAATTGACAAATGTGGGATTACAAAGGAAATTTGCTTGCTCTGTACATTTTGTATATATTTGTGAAACATGACAGAACAAGAAAATCAGGAAATATTGGACTTTTTGGACTTTGTTAAACTTTTGCTCTACTTTAGGTCATTAATGTTTGGAAAAATACTCAGAAGAAAAGAGGAGGAGGAGGATGTTAACTTTAAGTAAAACAATTTTTTTCTTAATAGTACTATTTAAGTGATGCATGATTTTCTTTGTATGTTAAAAGTAAGGTTTTATTTTTTAGTTATTTTTAAGTGTAACTGGGATACTAATGTAAATAGGTGCTCCTGTTTTTTTCTTTTTGTTTCTTTCTCCCTTCTCTCTTTCTCCTTGTTCAGTTTTTAAGAAATGTAAGCACTGGAATGTAAAAAAAAAAGATCTTGTTAAAATAACATGACAAAAGAAAAATTGGGTTCAGGCACCTAGGCAGTGAGACATTTTGCTGTGCTGCATTTGGTTGGAGGCACATGGCTGCAGTGACATTTAGTTGCAGAGAAATATGGATTTTTGTGAATTCCCTGTGGGCAAAGAGAAGCATACACTGCCATGCCCACAGCTTTAATAACCAAGAGCATGGGGGGGCAGAAGAAGTAACGAGTGTTGTGCTCAGTGTACAGCACATGCTTATGTAACTACAACATGAATATCCTGCATGCTAACGTACTTACATTTAGGCTCCACTATGCATTTTAGGTAACATTCTCTAGATACTGTGAAAAGGGTAGTGGGTCGCACACACCAAGTATAAAGGCACTGCCCACTGTGCAGTGCATTTTTACTGCCACTGACATGCTCACTGGCCAGACTGCTGCTGATGCCTGCCATACTGCCTGTTGTCTCATGTTGCTATGAGAACCACGGACATTATTTTCCCCCTCTGCATTTGATTACTGAAGTTGTAGGCACGGCACTGAATTCTTCTCTTTGCCCACAGGGAATTCACAACAGCCATATTTCTCTGCAGCTGAATGTCATTTAAGCCATGTGCCCCCAACCAAATGTACCACAGGGAAATGTCATGCTGCATAGGTATCTGAACCCAGAAAAATTAATGTGCTTTTTCTCATTCTTGCATAGGGAAATGACTGAATATCTGGGTTAAGGCCATTAGCTTAATCTAGTGACAAGTTTTAAAAGAAAGCAACTAAATGAAAAAGTATTGAATATTAAGGCTTTTTGCTTCTGGTAGACATTTTTGTGCTGGTTTCTCATGTCTCTAGCAGACAATATGATAGAAATTGTTTGGAAAAAATGTTTTTTGAAAACACTCAAGTGTTTCCCAGCTGGGAGAGCTATAAAGATGAGACAAAACCAGACAGCACTTAATACAACCACACGCTATACCATGCAACTTAGCATGGATAAACTTTCATTTAGGTTAGCTCAAGTCTGTGTGTGGCTGGCAGTTTGCAACATTTGTTATTACTTGGAGGGTAAAACTTCAATATTTAAAGATGTACATAGTTTTGAGTGTTATTATTAAATTAATAGGTTTTAGGGGAGTTTTGGCTGTGTGTGTTTTTTTGTTTGACAGTTTTCAATAAAAACATAAAGTTCTATAAGATGTGACATAGGCTCAAATAGAGATAAGAAACAACCGTATAAAAGATTAACCTGCCAAACAGTACATGCACGCAACACAAAAGCTGAAACTAGACACTTAAAAAGCTGTTGTACATAAAAGGTGGGAATAATAATCTCTCAAGAATATGACACCTTCTACAATGTCTTTAAATGTTAATGGTCTCAGATAATCAAAAAAGAATGATTAGTGAACTATAATTAAAAATGTAGAATGCAAATAGCTGTTCTACAGGAGAGACGCTTAGAAGTACTTATATTATTTGAAAGAGGAGCTCCAATAGTAATAGAAGGGGATAAAAAAGACAATAGTAGTAGATTTGTAGTACTACGGGGCTACTGCCATGGGAGGAGGATTACACTGGCACTTATTTATATTCCACTGAAAACTGCCATAATGAAGCTTAATTCTGGGGGAAATAATCAGTTTTCAGCAAGAAATATTAATTGTAGGTATGGACTGGAATTTGATTTGCAATAGTGAATATTTGCCTGGAGGGTCCAGAAGGGAAAATATAACAAAGTAGGGTAGATTTTTTAAAGAAATGTATGAAGCTATTTGGCATGGAAGATGTGAATTAAGTACTGAGAGTTTTGAGTAAATTTACATATTATTCCCAGAGACAAAAATTGGGCTAGGCTAGACAGAATTTACATTTCACAGGAACATGTGCATTTAATTGAAGGTGTTGATATGCATCCAATAACTATTTCAGATCATTTGCCAATAATAACCAAAATAAAAACACAGGGTAATGAAATAAAAAATGAGATACTTGCACTTTTTCACCCATCTGTTGAAAAGAGAGGAATTTAAAGAGTGGGTAGTGGAAATTATTCACAGGTTATTAGAGAAGATAGAAATTTCTTCTGAAAATATAGCTATAGAGTGGGATAAAATTAGAGTGGAGTTTAAACATAGGGTGGAAATAAAATAAAGGGAGATATAGTTAAGAAGTAAGAGGAATTATTTAGGGGGACTGACAAATGTTAAAGTACTGCAAAACAGGGGTAATCTCACAGAACAGGAAGAGGAGTAACTGCAGAATTCCCAACAGAAAATAAGGGATTACCTCGATAATATGCATGCTGTTAAGCAACTGTTTTTTCATAACTCTAACGCACAAAAACTTTTAGCAGAACAACTCAAGCAACAGAAAGTAGAAGTCTCACCCAGCTCACATAGCATATAACAAGTAAGATAATAAAGGACCTTGTAGAAATATTAGAACTATTTTGGAAATTCTATGAAAGTATGTATAAAGCAGAGAAAAATGGAAATCAAGAAAAGGTATAAATGAAAATGTTTATGGAAGAATTAAATATGAGAATGTTAGAAGTAGAACAGGCTCAATTACTAACAGTTAGAAAAATGGTGATGTAGAACCAATCTACAGGAAAGTCTCCAGGAACAGATGGTTCTCCTATGGAAGTTTGGAAGCTAGCAAGGAAAAATGATAAAGATCTGGAAGGTGTACATAGGTGTTTACTAAGCTAACAACCACAAAGGCCTTTTTAAGCCTAGCCATGCATCTCAAATCTCTTACAAGTTCTGATACCCTTGGTAAGTGTAAGCATGGGGCTGGGAGATTAACTATTTACAGGTTACCTGCACCCATTATAGACATAGGTGTCAAACCAGGGACAAATTTCCGGTTTCCCATCCAATTGTCCAAGTTGCACTTGAATTGGGTTAGGGTTTTTAGCAGTAGCTTAAGAAGAGAATTACCAACATCCTAGAAGAAATCAGTGGTAGCTGTAATACCTAAAGAGGGTAAAGATCCATCATCTCCAGCTTCATACAGCCCTGTTTCAATACTAAACCGGGATTATAAAGTGTTTTTGACTATATGGCTAAAAGAATGGCAACAGTAATGGCAAAATTGAAAGATATGGATCAATGTGGTTTTGTGGAGGGGGGGGCAAACATTTGACAACATTAACAAAATACAGATGCTACAAAGGGGAAGCAGTAGTTAAGAAAATACCATTGCTACTGGTGGGACTTGATGCAGAGAAAGAATTTGACAGAGTAAGCTGGGACTTTATGAGCATAGCAATGGAAGCATTTGCATTCCCTGATAAAATTATAAGGTTGATTAGGAGGTTATGAGGGATCAGAGGTGAAAATTAAAGTGGTTGAGGTCCTCTCGGAATCTCTGCTTAAGCAGAGGAACCAGGCAGGGGGTGTCCTACCTCTCCTTTATTTATGTTATATTTAGAACAACTGGCAAAGAAAATAAGGAACTCAGAAATTCAAGGATACAATTCGTATGGTAGTCAAGAAAAGCTGTCGCTATTTGCAGATGACACTATTTTATACCTGGCAAAACCAAACAGGGACATTACAGTGATGTGGAATGTATTGAGACAGTTTCAAATCTTTTCAGGATACAAAATTAATAAAGGTATTAGCTGTAAAATATGTACTCGCATACAAATTGGTTCAGCAATACCCATACTTATGGGGACATGATAAAATGAAGTACTTAGGAGTACGGATTAAAAATCATTCCAGTGTGGCCGCTAAGGATATGTGGGGAAATGACTAAAAAAAAGATAATACAAAACCTGAAAAAATGGAAACGCTACTATATGGATATCGGTAGTAAAATACAAGCATTTAAAATGTTTTTAGACCCTTTAATCTTATACACAGGTCAGGCATATTTTTTATCAATCAGAGGAGAAGTTGTGAACACCAATTAAAAAATAGCTGAAGGATTTTTTTCTTACTCAAACTAACTTCACAACTTAACTCACCCCTACTTCTTCTCTAATAACCATCATTACCCTCAAATCTCTATCCCTACTTACTCAAATAATACTTCTAATTACCTTAACTTACCTAAATTATATCACCCAACCTATTAATGCAAATCACCCCCCCCATTTCACACCACTACCCCATCCTCTACAAGGTACACATCTACTGTTACTCCTATATCTCTCAGTCTCTACCCCCTCAACACTAGCATGCTCTTCCCCATAGACCCCTACCTAACTCGAAAAACACTGTTACCAACTATACTAGTCTAATGTTCATAAAACTCTCTACCTGTATACTACACCCCAAACAAACCGAATACCTCATCCATCATCTTATCTCTATCCTTCTCCCCAGGTACATCCACCCAAACCAAGGCCCCACTACCACACTGCATCCAACCCCCCCAAGCAGCAGGCAAGCCCCTCCACTTCTCAGCTCTAAATGCTCATAGCCTATGTAACAAAATTCCAAACCTTCATGCCTGGCTTCTACATAACCAGCCTGATATTCTCTCCATCTCAAAAACCTGGCATCTCCACATACAAAATTCTGAAATAACTCCTCCCAACCATCGCATGTTAAGGAATGACAGAACACAAAAAAGGGAGACAGTGTAGCACTTCTTTACTCGGCATCCCTTTTTGTCACCTCCTATACCAAACCCTTTCTCAAATTTGGCAAGGCAGAAATAATAGCTGACCTACTCGACCTAAACAAGCATAAACCCATATTTGTTCTCTCCCTCTATATTTCTCCTGGCGACAATATCTCATCCCTTGAAGATATTCTCTCCTGGGTCTCTACCAACATTACTCAGGAAACCATAATCCTGAGGGACATGAACATAAACTGGGCTAAAACCCAATCTCCCTCTAACTCACTCAATAATAACTTCTGCAACTTTACACAACTAATCAATTCCACAACCAGGCCTTCCAAGAACTCAATCACTGGAACTACAATAGACTGGAGTCTAGTATCCCATCCTCACTATATCTCTGATAGTGGTATTCTCCCAGATCCACTAGCTGACCATTTGCCCACAGTCTCCCCTCTTCTATACAACTAACTCACACCTATATTTCCACTCGTTGCCTAAAGAACTTCAATGGTGAAACCTTCTCAAATGCACTAAAAAGCACAAACTGGAATCCATTAAAAACTCTTTCCCTAGATAATGCTCTATCCTACTTCAACTCTACTTTCACAAACCTGCTCAACTCCTTTGCCCCTCTAAAAACAAAATGCATAAAAAAGTAACCCTGTACCCTGGTTAACCAAAAACACCTTAGCTACTATGCAACTCCATGACAAAGCCTGGACATGTTACCACAAAAATAAAACCACTATCGCCCTAAACGAATACAAAACACTACAAAATAAAGTCAAAAAACGTATTACCTTACACCGCAAAGCATATTTCTCCACTCTCCAAACCAACCATACCACCAATCCCAAACTATTTTGGAAAGGAATCTCATCTCTCCTCAACCCAGGAAAAAAAAACCCTTGCCCCAACCCAGATGCCTCTGACATGGACTTGGCCACCCAATTTAACTCTTTCTTCATAGAGTCCATAAGCAAGCTGACATCATCCTTCACTAACACCTCTACAACCCCTCCTCAGTGTGCTCCCATCTCTTCCTCCCCTAGCATCCCTTGTTCCCCAGCCTCCACCTTTCTCTATCAATCCCATCTCTATTATCCACAATAAATACATTTTTTTTTAAATTAAAACCTGGTTCCAATGCCCCTGATGAAATTCCCTCCTACTTCCTAAAAGTAGTCACAGAAAGCCATTGCTCTCCTATCAGCATACTTATTAATCGGTCTATCTCAGAAAACCAGGTCCTCCAGCTCTGGAAGAAGGCCTTTATTATTCCTAACCATAAAGGTGGCAATAATAATGGCATACAAAACTTTCGCCTTATCACCATCCGATCCCCTATTTCTAAGCTACTTGAAAGGTGTGTACACCAACTCTTACCCTACCTCATCAATAATCAGCTTCTTACCCCCACAAAACATGGTTTTAGACCAGGTCATAGTACCTCTACTGCCCTCCTCTCCTTCCTAGAAACAATCAGCAAAGCCCACGACTCTGGCCATTTTGTATGCACTCTTTTCCTTGACCACTCTAAGGCATTTGACACTACTTTCCATAACCTCCTTCTTACCAAACTCTCTAAACTTAACCTATCCCCTTTCTCTATCCAGTGGTTCTCAAGCTATCTCACAAACAGGCAACAAGCAGTTAAATGGAAAAAAGCTACCTCACCCTTCCTTAATACATCCACTAGCGTCCCCCAAGGTTCAATTCTAGACCCCCTACTATTCAACATATTCATAAATTATTTCTTTCAAGCCATTCCTAACTCCAGTCTCATCCAATATGCCAATGATTCTACTATAATCTGTTCCTCCCTTTCCATCACAACTCAATCTAACACAAGCCACCTTCCCTTCCACTGAACAGTGGATGCTCGACAACCATCTAGCCCTTAATGCAACCAAAACAAAACTTATGTTATTCAATGCATCCAAAACCTCTTCCCTAGACAAACAATCCTTCATAATTACCAGCAATAATAATACCCCCCTAGAACTAGTCTCGGACACAAAATTACTAGGAATTATCATTGACAATCAACTAAAATTTGATAGGTATCTACAAGCAAATATCAAAAAAACCCATAAAAAATTAGGTATGCTTTACTGCCATAGTCGCTTTATCTCTCTCACCACCAGGATTACATTAGCTAATACATATCTCACCCTATCCCTTTTATATGGTGCATCTATCCTAACCAGCCTACAATCTTCCCTCAAAACAAAACTCTCATCTTGTTATAACAAAATATCCAAAAATGGGCAGGTCATAGACTCTCTTCTCACCACTGTAATTCCCTTCACCAACTAAGTTGGCTAGAATTACCAAACTTCCTCACATATACCCAGCTCATCCAAGCACACAAACTCATTCATAACGTGAGTCTCTGCCCCTTCCCTAGCAAATACCTTTGAAATGCATAAACCAGATAGACTCCAAAGATCCACTTCCCAAAACCTAATTAAAATTGCATAAACCAACACATCCTGCTGGGAATCAATTGAGTCCTCCTCTCTTGCACGCCTCTGGAACTCTCTCCCTTCTCCCATCCTCACCACTAGCAGTCTCTCCTTATTTAAAACTTCACTGCACTCGCACCTTACTTCACAATGGAAATGCTCTTGCTCTCATCCAACCTAATTCTAAAACACTTTCTTCCTAACTTTCCAAACTTTGTTGCCTGTCACTACCTCCTAAAGTTTTACATCCCTTGGGACATATTCGAACAATGACTAAAAAATGACCTCATTGTAATTCCCTAAAATAAAAAAATAAAAAAAAAACTGAATTAACCTGATATAATTTTCCTAATGAAAATCATTTTTTATTTCTGTATTATGTAACATCTATTTGAATTGTGCAATATGGGTTTGCACTATACAAAATATGTATTTAACATTTAATTGAAATTTATATTATGGATTTGTGCTCTTTCTGTACTATGTATTTGTATTTCTTTGGAGCTTTTCTCCCCAGGAATCCATTGAAAATGGGCTCGTTGTAGCCCAATGGACTATCCTGGAAAACAAACTGCAAATAAATAAAATAAGTGGGATAAGATTATTCTTTCAAACATAACAGTGCAGATTGGGATTAACTGATTTGAATGAGTACTTCAGAGCAACACAGTTAAGGTTCCTATACATAGCACAAGAAGAAAACTATAATTCAAAGTGGAAAGAGATGATGAAGAAACTGGGGGAAGCTCAAGAAACAAGGAGAGACTGGGATTTTGGATGCAGACCTTTAATGAGAATAACAATTATCATACATAATATTATATTCGCAAAGTAGCAGAAAGTATTCTAAGAACTAAGCCAACATGAGAATGGAGAAAGGAGATTCTGCTGATAAGGATGACTGCAATTAGGGATGCAGACAATAGGCAAGAGGAGGCTGGAATTTACTGGAGAAAACTGACAAACGAAAGTATAGTTGTGTACACTTACCATAAATGTAGATGTTCGAGTGTATTCACTGTTGCAGTCATTTCATTTGGGTAATCTGCTGGCAGGTTGCCCTCAGTCGGCCTGAATAACAAAGTCTTGGGTCATGCGTCAGTTGATGTCTCCTCTTCCATGACGTCAAGGGTATAAAACATGCAGCCAACGTCATTTTATTCAGTTTTTCTTGCCCCAGATGTCAGGTGCCCCCCACATGGGGAGCAAAAAATATATAAAAAAAAAAAAAATATATATATATATATATATATATATATAAATAAACAGCAATATATGTAAATGCACTTTTAGCCACATAAACTACCTTCATCTAAAAGCAAATACACCACAAAGGCTTTAGGATATAGTGAAGGAAAGAGAAGTTATAGAAAAAGGGGGATAACCCGGGTAACCCAGACTGCAACAGTGAATACAGACATCTACATTTATGGTAAGTGTACATAACTGTACTATGTTCTTTGTGCTTCACTGTTGCAGTCATTACATTTGGGTAGAATCCCAAAGCTATGAACTAAATAGCATTAAGAGCAGCTAAAATGCCCTGCAGAACTGCAGTGGCAAAGCCTGCCCTGGATATGGAGAAGAGAGGCAAATGATAATGCTTTGTGAAGGTATGCACAGAGCTCCAAGTAGCAGCTTCTAGAAAGTCTTTGGTTGGAACTCCTCTGAGAAAGGCTGCCGAGGTAGAGGCAGCCCTGCTGGAATGTTGCCAGATTCCCTTGGGCACAGATTTACCATGGTGCAAGTAGCAGAAACGAATGCAGAGGCTTATCCACTTAGAAATAGTCTGCTTTGATATAGCCTTCTCCTCTGATCCCGAAGCAAATGCCACCAATAGTTGCTCAGACTTTCTTAGAGATTTGGTCCTGTTTAAGTAGAATCTTAATTGTCTGTGTACATCCAATGAATGCAGAATCCGCTCCCCCTTCTTCTGCAGATTTGGGTAAAATGTTGGCATGTGAACAGTTTGGTTAAGAGCCACACTGGATACCACCTTAGGCATAAAGGAAGGATTGGTCCTGAGGGACACCCTGTCCAGGTAAAATGTAATAAAAGGCTCCAGAGCCATGAGTACCTGTAGTTCTGAAACTCTTCTTGCTGAAGTTATTGCCAAAAGGAAAGCTGTTTTTCAAGATAAAAATTTTATATCCGCAGTAGCTGCTGGTTCAAAAGGAGGTAGGGTGAGTTTTTCCAGCACAGAAATGAGGTCCCATGCAAGAGTTGGTGATCTTCTGGGATGCCTTAAATTTTTGGCCCCTGTAAGATACTGCTTTAGCAGAGGGTGAAAATAAATGGGAGGCTCTCTGTTGTAATGAGCTGAGATGGCAGAGGCATGGATTTTTATTGAAGAAAAAGACAGGCCCTTCTCAAGCATCTCAGTCAAGTATTGTAAAATCTGAGGGATATTTGGTTTTGCTGTGTCTGTTCCTTGTGCTTGGTTCCAAGCACAGAATCTCTTCCATTTATCAGCATAAGATTTTCTAGTACTAGGCCTTCTGGCTTCCAAAATGACATCCATCACATATTTACTGAGAGGTGTTGTTTGGATAATTAAATGATCAGCCATGCTGCAAGGTTCAGAGTTTGGAGCTGGGTGTGCAGGATTTGATTGTTCTGCTGAGACAGTAGATGAGGTATCTGAGGGAGTTGAGACATATTCCTTAGAATTGGTTACCAGTGCTGGTGAGGCCAGTCCGGAGCAATTAGAATCATTTTTGGTTTTTCCTGTCAGACCTTTAGTAAGACCTTGCAGAGAAGAGGCAGAGGGGGAAAGGCATAGACTGATAGGTTTTTCCAACTGAAGGATAAGGCATCCACTTTCCATGCTTGTCTGTGATAAGTCCTTGTGCAGAATTTGCCCAGTTGATAATTTTCGGGAGAGGCAAATAGATCTACGTCTGGGCTCCCCCATTTCTGTGTTACCATGCTGAAGATTTGTGGGTCCAGTTTCCACTCGTGCGGGTCCATAAGATTTCTGCTTAGGTCATCTGCCAGAGTATTTTGTTTTCCTGGCAGGAATTGAGCTTGAAGATGTACTTGGTAAGTCAAGGCAGTGTTCCACAATGCCATGGCTAGTCTGCAAAGGGGGTGGGAATGTGTACCACCCTGCTTATGTACCACATAACCGTGGTGTTGTCCGTCTTTATCAGTAGTTGTCCTGGATGAAGTAGGTCCTTGAAGGCTGTCAAAGCATTCTGAACCGCTAGCATCTCTTTCTGGTTGATATGCAGATGCATTTGTTTTGGGCTCCATATGCCCTAAATGCATCTCCCCACCAGGTGGGCCCCCCCAAGCATAGTCTGATGCGTCTGTAGTTAGGGTTTGGGTGGCAGGGGGTAGAGTGAATGACAGTCCCTTGTTCTGGTGACATGTCTCTGCCCACCAAAGAAACTCCTGTTGTAGGCAGGGAATGAGAGGAATCATTGTTTCCAGACTGTGACAATGTTGACTCCATACACTTTTTAGGTACCACTGAAGTTTCCTCATATGCAGTCTTGCATATGGAATAAGTAGAATGCAGGATGCCATGTACCCCAACAGAATTTGTCTTGCAGATAACTGGGTTTTTGTTGCCATCTGTTTGAAGTATGTTGTCAGTTGCCTTTGTTTGTCTGGCATAAGGTAAGCCATCTGGCCAGTTGTATTTAAGCTTGCAACCAGGAATGTAATTATTTGAGAGGGTACCAGTTGTGATTTTTTTCATTTATTGTGTACCCTAGGCATGTAGAAGCCTTTTTACAAATGCCAGATGTTGAAGAAGAAGAATGTCCTTGCTCTCTGCTTGAATGAGACAGTCGTCCAGGAAAAGATAAATTTGTTTGCTTCTTTGTCTGCAAAATGCAATTACTGGTGTCAGGCACTTTGTAAAGACCCTGGACACAGTAGATAAGCCAAAGGGCAGTTCTGAGAATTGGTAATGCAAAAAACTGCCTTGAAGTGGAGGTATCTTCTGCACGATTCCCATATTGAGATATGAAGGTATGCCTCTAAGTCTAGAGTCACTAACCAAACGTTCCTGCCCAGCATAGGCAGTAGCTGTTGTAAAGTCAGCATTTTGAATTTTGGAATGTCCAGGTAAGTGTTCAAAACCGATAAGTCCAGTATTGGACGGCATGCCTTGTCTTTTCTGGGTACCAGGAACAGCCTTGAATAAAAACCTTGTCCTTTTTCCTGTTCTGGTACTGGTTGAACAGCCCCCATCTCCATGAGGGACGTAACTTGTTTTTGAGCCTCTGCCCATTGATTTTGTGGCAGATCTGGCCAACTGTTTGGAATTGGCAAAGTATGGAAATGAAATTTGTACCCCTGGGATACTACATTTAAGACCCACTTGTCCTGGGTAATTAACTGCCAATTTTGAGCATGAAGTGCTAATTTCTCCCCCAAGGGGACTGCCAAAAGATAAGTGCTTGGTGAAGGTAAGGGAAGTCAATGAGAATGCTTACTGCAGGGTGGTGGCTTTGTTTCCTCCAGATTTGGAGGTGGAGGCACCCCACTGCTTTGACCTGTAAGAACCCTGTTATTGGTATCTACAGCCTTCTGAGCGCCTGGATTTGCCTTGAGAGGCTCTGTTGGACACAGGAAAGGACGACTTTTCAGTAGGCCAATACCTACTGAATCTGGGTGGCTGCACTTGTAAGAAATCTTTTACAGATTGCATAGATTTAGCTTTGTCTTCCATTATCTTTAAAACCTCTTCTGCCTTATTACCAAACAGAGTATCATGCTGTAAAGGGGCATCCAACAATTTAGCTTTAACATGATCAGGCAGATTTTGCTCCTTGAGACAGGCATGCCTTCTAATCACAGATCTAGTAATTGTGACCCTGCAAGAGGCCTCCAAGGAATCAAAACCACATTGCAAAGTATACTTTCCAACCTGTTCTGCTGCATGCAACAATTCCTGTAATTCTTTATTTCCCACACAATCAGAGATAAACATTTTATGTTTCAGTAAGCCCATAACATGCTATTGATATTTAAGCATATGAAACTGGCAGTTTAAGGCCCTAATTGCCAAAGTTGCAGATGTATAAACCTTCTTTCCCCATCTATCCAGCGCCCTGGAATCTCTATCAGATGAGGTAGGATTTTTGGCTGTAGAGGCCTTTACACCTTTGGGACCCTGTGAGATAGTCTCAGGATCAGCAGCAGGATTTTTGAATAGAAATTTGTGGGAGTCGGGAACCCTGTAACATCTGTCTGGCTTACTAGAAGCCGGAGATAGGGAATCAGGAGCCATGCTTGATTCCGAAAACACATCATCAACAATGTCTAATACAGGAGGTATAGCCAAAGGCCTATGCTGAGGAAGGAGGAGGAAATCCCTAAGCCTGTTTTTTGATTCAGAGAAATCCTGAGTCTCCCAATGAAAATGTTCCCTTAAAGTATGCAAGGTTTCACCAAAAAAATAATCCTCAGGAAAAGATGCAGATGGGATGGATTCTTCAGCATCTAAATCCTCATAGGATGGAATAGAAAATTCCTGATCAGAAGAGGAATCAGAAGAAATGGAAACCTGATCTGAAGATTCATAATCAATGTCTTGCCTACGCCTCTTAGCAGGGGGGGTTGGGAACCCCTGATCAAGGTAATTAAGTCTTCAGCCATTTTGATCATCTGTTTTTTAGGCATAGGGACCTGAGCACGTGGCTCATGCGTCATTTTTTTAGACTTAGAAACTGTTTTTGATCTTGTTTTTGAAGCTGGCGTCGGTTTTATATAAAAATGTTGAGGCCTAAAAACATCCTCAGAAGCCAGTGCCTGCTCAGCGGCTCCTGACCCATCCAAGGGAGAGACATCCGCGGGTTCAATACTCAGAGAATCTTGTGGCATACCGGACTCCGCATGGGTCTCAGTAGAGGCCTGTGAATCAAAAGTAGCAGATATCAGGGGCTGCTAAAGTGCCTCACTGAGTACCGACAAACCAGCGACTGGCTTACGAGAAGCTTCGTAGTCGGTTTTGGACCTCGACGGTCTGTCTCTGTCTTTTTCTTTGCGTTTTTTGTGAACTCCGGTAGTCTGATTGCTAACAGACGACATTTCAGGGTAATTAAATCTGGATCCAAAATATTTTGAAGCAAAAATATACTGACGCTTAATAGTGTGCTGGTTAAATCTGGCACAAAACCGACAGCAAGGCACGTTATGATCTGGGCCTAGGCAAGGAATACATAACAAATGAAAATCCTTATGAGGTATTTGCTTCCCACAAGTAATGCAATTATTAACTCTTACCAACATCGGTAAGGAGCAAGAAAAAGTTTTCCCCAACGGGGTACTTAGCTTTAGTAGAAGACTTCGGTTCTGAAACTCGAATGTGAAAATTTCAGGAGTCGGCCGACCGGGACTTGCGAACTGCTCCTGCTTCAGGCACCGTGCAGCAAGAAAGACTGAATAAAATAGCCTTGGCTGAATGTTTTATACCCCTGACGACCTGACGTCATGGAAGAGGAGACAGCAACCGACGTAGGACCCAAGACTTTGTTATTCAGGCCGACTGATGGCAACCTGCCAGCAGATTACCCAAATGTAATGACTGCAACAGTGAAACACGAAGAACATCCAAGGTATTAGGAACAAATAACTAGAGGGGGAAAGATAATAGAATGGGAAGATGCCAAGACTCCAAAGAATGTTTCCTCAGGTAGACATCAAATGTTGGAGGTGTGATGGGGAAGAAAGTGGTAAATGGGAACATATTTGCTGCGAGTGCAATGAGCTGGCAGACAAGATTCCCTGCAGACTGCTCTGTCTGAGATGCTGAGTGAGCAAACCGGTGTAATTAAGGAAATGATTTTTTGAACTATGATACGGAATTGGAATTGCCTAGACATAGTAAGGCCTTGCTGAGTCAAAGTATGATGGCTGCCAAATAAGCAATTACTAGAAAATGGAAATCAAAATCTAAACTAACTTTAGTAGAAGTAGCAAAGTTTGTAACAGAGATAAACAACTGGAATTGGGATCTTTAGAAAAGGGTAGGAGCAAATTACATAGGATCAATACATGCATATGAGGAACGAGGTTTAAAAGAAGGCAAGAACTGAATGAGCTATGTAATGGTTGATTGACGGTGACCGGATATAATCTAAGTGATGTGTAATGTTTCCAGTTACAGTTGTGTTGGCATGGTTTGTAATCTATGATGTTTGAAAGTGTGATTGTGTCAGCATGGTTTATTTTCATTTATATAAATGTAAGATTGCTTATGTCATACATGATAATTTAATAAAAATGTTTCTTGTTTAAAAAAAATGGACTGTTTTCCATCTTATTAACCTCAAGTCAACCCGATGAGCTGGTTCAAGTAGAGCAAGAGTTAGTTTTTCCAACAGAAAATTAAGATTCCCAAGGAGGAGCCAACTCTTTCCTATGAGGCTTCTTATGCAACATAACTTTTAAAAACATTTTCACATGAGGTTTCATTGAAAGAAAGGTATCCGTGGACAGACACGTTAAAATGGCATCAAGTGAACCTTGACTGAGATATAAGACAGGCCACAGGATAGCAACTCACACAGACACTGTTGAGCCAGAGAAAAACTAACTCAGAATGGATGCCGGTTCTTTTGTTGGTACCAACTAAAAACCTTTTCCATTTGTTAATATACGATTTTCTAGTAGCAGACTTTCTTGCCTCCATTAATACCTGCTGCACATTCTCATAGAAAAGGCACCTAAAAGATGTTAAAAAAATTATCACCAAGTCTGTCAGCTGTAGTTGTTTGGGGTTGGGATGTTTAAAACACCTCTGGTCTTGTGTGTTCATAAATCCAGCCTGTGGTAATTGCCACTGGCCATTTCCAAAACAAGGAAGAACCTAGGCCAGAAGGCAGTTGTCGATTTTTGAAAAGTTTTAAATCTTCAGAATGACCCAGGATATTAGCAGAAAGGGTTAAAAAAAAAAAAAAACATACAAGAACATTTCAATTCGTGGAAAAGAGAAAAACATCTAACTTTGAGGGCTTCTCGTATGGAGTCCTGAAGTAGAAGTTTGCCAACAGATTTTTGAGAGGAGAGGCAAATAGATCTATTTGAAGTGTTCATCACAGCTTGATGAATTCTTGGAAGACCCCCAATTCAATTTCCAGTCATGAGGTTCTGTCCTAGTCCTGCTCAGCTTGTCTGATGAACAGTGTTGCTCTGACAGTATGCAAGATGCTTGGAGAGAGAGACTGTGCTGAAAAGCTATATCCTAGGATATCATGCGTTGTCTGCAGAGAGGGAAAATATCTGGTTCCTCTTACTTCTTTATTTACCACATTACTGTGGTATGGACTATAAACACTTTGAATGGGTCCTGCAGACCACAAATGGTAGAGACAATCAAAAACATTTTAAGAGCTAGTACCTCTTATGTTTGTGTGTTTTGATAGTTTTTTTTTTTGGCTAAGGACCCTGCACTTTATTCACCAGAGAAGATGCACCCTAAACAAAATTTAAGATGTCTGTTGTGACAGACTATGCTGGAGTAGGTAAGGAGAAGACCACAATTTTGAGACATTCAGTGTTTCTACCACAAAATTTTCAAAAATCCCAAAATTGGAATTTGAAAAGTCAGGGAATTTTGCTGCTGGGACCACAGGCATTTTGGGTACCATTAGATATTTCTTATAAAGAGTCTTGCAAGAGGTAACATGAGTATCACAGATGCCATGAGACCCTGGAATCCTGAGGAAATCCTTTGCTGAGATGGAAGTCTGAACAGAAAAACTTATGAAAACATGCAAGTACAGCTCTTTTTTTTTCCCCTGTGGAAGAAAAACCTGTATGAACTGATCTGTCCAGGAGGCAACCCGGGAAAACAGCCCTATGAGAAGGACCCAGACAAGACTTCTGTAAGTTCTCTGAAAATCGCATCTTGTGTAGGAGAAGAGATTCCTGACACTTTGACGATGACTCTGGAAAGATAAGTATGTGATCTAAATATGGAAAAATGTGAATATCTTGTAAATGGCAGAAGTGCTATCACAGGCGCCAGACACTGTGAACACCCTTGGAACAGTACACAGACAAAATGATAATATATAGAAAACTGATGTGATCCAGACACAGAAAACCTTAAAATATCTGAAACATGGATTTACAGGAATGTGATGACATCTTTTAAATCTAAAGTTATTAAAAATGCAAATGGAAAATAAGGGGAAACATGTTGTGAGGGATCATCATTTTGAACTTGGGAATTATCACTAACGGATTCAGAAATGAAAGACCCAAAACTGGTCTCCACAAATCTTCTCTCTCTGGCTCCAGCAATAAAATCCTTCTAACAGAGGAAGAGAGACAGCCCATCAATCTGAGCAAGCAAATGCTGAATGACAGGAAAAAAAGACATGTTTTGTCTGGTGGGTGAGAAGGACTCGCCTGAAAGGGAATGAGATACTTTCACCGCTGTCTATAACCTAGATGTATTATTCTCAGGATCCATTTGTATGAAACAATCTATTGCCAAAGGCAGAAATGGAGGTTTAGACTTCTGGAATGATTAAAGGACTGCCAGGGAAGGAGGAGCATGGAAAT